>NW_024868382.1:68372-107782 GCF_013358625.1 Macadamia integrifolia | reverse complement strand
GTGTGTGTGTAGGTTTCTTCCTACATTTACATTACTTTTCTAGTTTAGATCATTTTCTGTTCCAAAGGGAGCATTTATCAACAAGGAAGTCACCCATATTGGCCTTCTAAAATTAAAGAGCAAATAATTCTGTACTGTTGGAATAAATAAATATAATATATTTTTTTTTCTGTTAAACAAATAATATAATGGATGGGTTACATTGTTAAGTGAATATCTAACTAATTGGTGCTTGCTGTCGATCAATATTAATGCTTTTTTATCCCCTCTTTTTTATTTTGTGGTATTCAGGGTAATTTTGATCTAGTTGGAAACAATTTCCCTGTGTTCTTTGTACGTGATGGAATGAAGTTCCCTGACATGGTCCATGCCCTCAAACCCAACCCTAAGACTCACATCCAGGAGAATTGGAGGATCCTTGACTTCTTCTCTCACGTCCCAGAAAGCTTGCACATGTTCAGCTTCCTCTTTGATGATGTTGGTATTCCACAGGATTACAGACATATGGACGGTTCTGGTGTCAACACTTATACTCTCGTCAACAAGGCTGGGAAAGTGCATTATGTAAAATTCCACTGGAGACCCACTTGTGGGGTCAAGTGTTTGTTGGATGATGAGGCTGTTAGGGTTGGAGGAACTAATCACAGTCATGCCACCAAGGATCTCTATGATTCAATTCAGGCTGGTAACTATCCTGAGTGGAAGCTTTTCATCCAGACAATTGATCCAGAGCACGAGGATAAATTTGATTTTGACCCACTTGATGTGACGAAGTACTGGCCAGAGGACATCCTGCCACTGCAACCAGTGGGTCGCTTGGTCTTGAACAAGAACATTGATAACTTCTTTGCAGAGAACGAGCAGCTTGCTTTCTGCCCTGCTATTGTGGTACCTGGTATATATTATTCAGATGATAAGTTGCTCCAGACACGTATCTTCTCCTATGCAGATACACAGAGGCACCGCCTTGGGCCAAACTATCTGATGCTTCCACCAAATGCTCCCAAGTGTGCACAGCATAACAACCACCATGAAGGTTTCATGAATTTTATGCACAGGGACGAGGAGGTACTCCTTTCTTTCTTCTATTGTTCATTTCAGAAGGAATCTGCTAGTTGAATCTGAAATAATGTTCATGCATCTCGAGTAGTTTTATTACTAATTCAGCAATATTCCCTGAGATTGGTGTATGACAAATGAAGGGCTCAAGATGCCATGATTTTTATTTTTTATTTATTTAAATATTGTGTCAAAGTGATCCGTTTTCTGATGAGTAGTGATTTCCAGGTCAATTACTTCCCTTCAAGGTTTGATCCTGTTCGTCATGCTGAGCAATTCCCCATCCCATCAGCTGTATTGACTGGGAGACGCAGTAAGGTCAATATCTAACGTTAGCCTGGTTTCAAATTTCTATTGTTTCGGCTCTATTTTCTTCCTCCCCCCTAGTAATGCCACTCCATTAAAACCAGTTTATTTGTTTTATTTTCCTTCATGATGACAATGAGACTTTTGTCCTTTTCTGGGTAGCACTTTTGATTTCTTAATATGGTACATTGCTTTCGTAACGCCCTATTGACAGAAAAAATGTCTGATGGTTGACTGATTAGTATTCTTATGCTGAAAACAGGTTATAATAGAGAAGGAGAACAATTTCAAGCAGCCTGGAGAGAGATACCGATCCTTTGATCCAGCCAGGTACTGTGCCTGCACCACCACTATTATGAATGTGAATGAATAGTCGAAATCTAACGTGTTTTGGCCTTTTTTCTTTAATCTGTTGGCAGGCAAGAGCGTTTTGTTTGTCGATGGGTGGATGCATTATCTGACCCAAGGGTCACACACGAGATCTGCAGTATCTGGATCTCATACTGGACTCAGGTGAGAGTTGAGACATCTGTACATATTAATTCTCACTCTTGCTGTGTGCACTCTTTTTATAAAGGCAGTATATCTACTTTTACAGTTCTATGTTGTGCTATAGAAAGGTGGAATGAAATAAGAAGTAGGTGATACCAAAAAGAACCTAATTTAAAATAAAAATTCCTTTTCCCCCTTTTGGTGACTACTTTAGAAGGGAATAATAATGAAAAAAGGGTGGTAAAAAAAAAAAATTATTTTAGTTGGTTCCAAGGATTCTTCTTCTTGTTATGAATATTGTTGGATGGTTTCAGGGCATTTTTTCTTCTTGTTCTTCTTCTCTCTCTCTCTCTCTCTCTCTCTCTCTCTCTCTCTCTCTGACAGTTTAGACAGTTTGTAGCAATCGTGTGTTGTCGGGAATTTCTGCTTTAAACTTTTGATATATGAGCATCCAATGAGGTTTCATAATCCCAACCTGCATGGATACCTTGATGTTCAGTTTGTAACTCACATCCAATCATGTGATTGTATGATGTTCTCTAAGTAGACCTTTCCCACTCATTGAGTAGGAATATATATTTTTTGTTTTAAAATATTTTCTTAAAGAAAAGCGTGCCTTTACAAGATGAAATGTTCTATATAATTTAAATATTACTTTCAAATTTTGTTATGCTGTTGGTCTTTTCTTCTTCAAAGATTTTATGTTGCGGAATTTTACATCAAACCAGATGGTGGGTTATTGTGCTCTCTAAGTCTAAACATTAACCTTGAGGTTTCTTTTCATTTGGAAATTTTGTCAAAAGTAGTCTGTTTTAACATGACACGAGATCAACATATCACTTACTGATTTAAACTCAAATGCCTTTTTGTTGTGGTGTATATCCACAGGCTGACAAGTCTCTGGGTCAGAAGCTTGCATCTCGCCTCAATGTGAAGCCAAGTATGTGAAGGATTGTGTTACATAGAAGGGAAGTCTAAAGAGTTGCAGAGAGGAAAAGAGATGACAGTGTATAGAAAGATGTCAGGTGTCTTGAATGGAGACTTGATGTTAATTCTTTAATTGACGTGTTATATATAATATATTAACAGATCATCATGTGTGTTAAGACTGTTGCCCGGATGATGGTTTATGTAATAAGGATGATGTTTGGTATATAATTATGCTGTTTAAAAATGCAGAATTTTGGTTCATCTGTGCTTGAGAGTTCTTGTCAGTTCATCATGCAAGTAACCTGGTGTGGTTTAGTTTACATTTTGACAATGTGCAAATCAAAACCGAATTGGATAGGAATCAGCCAAAATCATAATTGTTTTGCATGTGGTTTGGTTTTTATTTGGTTTATACGGGGTTTGTAGCGCTGAAATTGGAAAATGGTCTGTATTTTGATTTGTAATGTGTTTAATTTTGGTTTACATGTAAAGGAATCAACCAAAATCAGTATTGTTTTGCATTCGGTCTGATTTATATTCGGTTTTCATTGTCTTGTTTATGTCGGTTTGTAGTGCTGATTTCGAAGAAAAAAAAAAAAAAAAACGGTTTGAATTCCAATTGGCAATGTGTTTAATTTCGGTTTAAATGCGGCTTGTAGTGTTGGTTTATAATCACTTACTTTTGTACTCTTCAATTTGATTCCTCCTACGACCTAATTTGAGAGGATGAACAAATAAGTTTACAATAACTAAAGCTTACTATTTCAATATATATTGTAGAATCTAGCATCATTAAAAGCCACTTTTGAAATACAAGTACCTTGGAAACATGGAACCAGCCTTTCTTGAATATAAGGCAATTCAAAAATTGAGTTTCCTATTTTGTTTGGTTTTATCAGTTTCCTATTTGGTTTAGAACCGTCAGTTTTTCTAATGTAAATCAAAACTGAACCTGGAAGCAAACATATGACATTCTTATAAAGTCATTTCACAATGTTAATGCTTGGTTTCAATTCCATTTTGACACCTTTATATGTCACTGTTGTTTGTGATGATATGTAATGATAAGGTTGTTCCATTAAGCTTCTGAAAGTTACAAGATCGATCTAAATGTAAGCATAAGTGAAACCAATATCAAAAATGAGGAATCGATTAAAAAAGACCAAGTCCAAATTCTCTACACACGTTGGGTACCTCACCCACATGGAAAAGCACCAATGAGATAAGAGAGATTCCATTTCACTGGTGGTCTCCCACGTGGGTAGAGAATCCGAATTCCAAGAGGCTTGACGACTGAGGATTGGCGACCCTCTTTACCAGCACGCTATGTCTGCTATGCTGGCATCTTCTAAACATCAATATCTATTTGCGTTGTGGCATCTCGATGCCCTTCACTAATTGGCATCTCTTCTTATTTCTATTCAAGCTTTTATAGTTGATGGATTGGTCTAGAGACTCGAGACTTTGGTGGTGGGAACCTTTCCTTTATGTTTATTTTAAAAGCCAACAATTACCATATATATATATATAGCATATTAGATGGGGTTTAATTTTTTATGAAAAAGTAGATCCTTAAATCTTTTATATACCTGATCACTTTGATATTTGATACGTGGCTAATTCAAACATAGAATTCTCTATCCAAAAATCAAAATAGCCACATTGTTTTTTTCCATGGCATAGCATGTAGAAAATGTTTCTACAATGGCGTGGATGGACCCTTTCCGTATGGAATTTATCCATATACAGTTTTTGGAAAAAAGAAAGTTGCTTGATCACGTGGCCCTATGCCAGATATAGGGGCGTGCAAAATTACCGCCCGACCTTGGAAAATAAAAAATCCTATTCATATTGATGCCTTGATCTGGGGTTGCTCTCATTGGGCCCCACATTGGTGTTAGGGCAACGTGACAAGGCAATGATCTCTTGCCCATATTTTTTTAATGGATCCTTTCAAAATTTCCTCTTGCCACCCCTTGGTTTGATACCAGGAAGTATCATAAAATCAAAGAGTTGTGTTAGCTCCTAGGAAAGCCATTTTAGTAAAAGGTACCAGCCTATTGAGCGCAACTAAGCTAACATGCGCTGGAGAAAGAGGTCAGCTCTATTCAGCCCAAAGCATTGATTCCCCACAACGAATAGACTGGCAAGGTATTTGTTGTTGATAAAGGAGACCATGGATCAAATCATAGTAGGTTTGGTCTGGGAGGTGAGGCTTGTGCCACTATAAGGAGAGGGGGAAACAAAGAGTATAATACAGTTGAATCCCATGTGTTGCGACGACGAGGGATTTGTGTGGATAATGGAGAAAATTATCCATATTTAAAAGGACAAGGTTTTCTTCACCACTTGGTGAAGGTAGGTCCTAATGTGACCCCCTCTATTGTACAATGTTGATAGGCATGGAGAATTGATACTCGTTCACCGTAGTCTCAGGGAAACCTCCTCTTATTAAGAAAGGGTTTTATTTCCCGTCACTAAACAAGTGAAGCATAACATTTCATTAGTGAAAAAAAAAAAGTATAACATTTCATTTTCTGCCACATAACAGTATATTAGTGCATTGGTTAGTCAAGCATCTCATTGGTATAAATTTATCTTAAAACGAGTAGAGGAAGTAGTTAAAATTATAAAAGATACTATTTTATATTTTATATTAATTTTCATATATATTTTTTACAACATTTTGGTGGCTTCACTATAAAAATGAATCAAAGTTTGGACAACTTTCTATATTTACTTGGAATTAAAAAATTACTATTAAGACATATGTGGAATCCTCTATCACATGAACTAACCTATACATTATCAAGTAACAAATAATGAATCGATATACTTCATTAGCCATAATGACACCTAGAAGGACCCTTAAAAATTCAACAAAAAAAAGAAAAGAAAGGAGGACCTTAAAAATGAGACCATATATACAATTTAATCTGTAAATAAGGATCATACGGAATAAAAACATTGTAAATGCGATTACAACAAAATGAATGGCAAGTGCAACTGCGGGTACTCCTATTTCTACTATGTGGCATATCATCTAAACACATCCTGATTCCCGATCATCGATTGGGAATAGAACACTGGCTATTGGTTGAGTGCCAAATATGGGATCCTAATTTAACTGTGTGGTCTACCTTACATTCTAGATTTTTCTCTCATGAATGAAAAAAAATCTAAAGGTTCGTATGGTTGTAGCGTCGTATCGGTGTTAGCATACCGATATTGATGCGAATCAACCGTATTAGACAAAGATCGGAAGCTTTTGCCCCTTAGAGAAAGTCCGATATCAGGCTGGTATCAATATTGGCCATCTGATCAAGTGATCCCGATACCTAAAACCCTCCCTGGGGCTAGGGTGTTTAATCCCAAAAAATTGACGAGTAAATGACGAACGTGTTACAGATATGATTCCGAAAGAACCCTAAATAAAAAATGACCGTTAAAGTGGCTTCAAACAATGGGACCCACTTTTGTAGAATACTATAGGTTAGATTCTAATCTAAAGGCAAGGGGGTCCTACCAACAAAAAAATATTATTTTTAAAAATAGGAGCCGGCTCGGCACGAAACCACGACGGCCTCGTCTACCCTCCCAGTTTCCTTTTTCAGATACAGCGTTGCATGCTCTCGTTAGGGCTATTGTGCACGGGAACCCCGGACCACACAAGTCTGAGTTTCTTCAGATCCAACATTCCCGATCCGAGCCCTTGTTTTTCTCCTTCTCTTCGCTTCTCTCTTAATATCCGTTCAAGACAACCTCAACTTCTTTCTCGCCTTCTCTGCAATAACCATCGACGAGTTTCCAGGGTGAGGAATTCGCATTCGTTTCTGCCTCTAGGTATTTCCTGTCTCTTCTTCTTTCGTTTTTTTTTCCCTTCTTTTATCTGTTTGAAATCAATTTTTCTACCTTTGAAAGCGAAGAAATCACGAAATGTGATTTGCTGTTCATTATTCCCTTTCTTTTTGGTATCATGTGATCTGGTCTGTGTTGAAAGAGTTGAGAAGTTAATTACAGGTATTTCTGGTTTACGCTAATGTTCTAATTCAGATGATATGTTTCTATGTGAGGATCTGTAGTGATTTATTCTGAAACTAAATTGGAGGAGAGGATTTGTTATCTGTGAAGTCTTATATGTTTGCTTTCTTTATTTGGCTGTCGCTCTTAGCTGATGTTCTCTTATGTTAATGAGTTAATCCACAGATAAGTTATTTTAGTGGGGCAATTTTGAAATGTTTCTTCTAATTATGACTCCAAAATGATCTGGAGAAGTTGGATTGTTTGTTTTATGCTTTCAGACTTTAGTACTTGGTTCAGTGACCATCTGTCCTATATGAACTTTTGAATATTTGTTCTACATGATTCTGTATCTTTTGGTTAATCCAATGTAATGTTAAGCTGAACCTATACACATGTTTGCGATCCTGTATAACATACCTATCTATGAGTGCTTTTTAATTCTCTCTTTTCCACTGTTTGGTTTGGTCGAGGAATCTCTCTCTCTCTCTCTCTCTCTCTGTTGGAGTTTTGTATTGGCCCTTACCAGTTCATGGGATGGACAGAATCTTACACCTGGATGATCTATACAAAATTGTATTATGTTTTATGTTTAAGCCCCAAGAGAAAACAACTTTGCTTCTTATTTGCAATTCATGAACATAATAGGAATCTGTATTACATCTCTCATAGGTAATGCGATATGCTAGTTGATTTTATCCCTTTATGTATGCTTTCATTGAGTATTCTTTTGAGTTTCCAAGGAAAATATTTAGCTTTAATGGTAATAATGGTTTTTGTATTCATTTCCCCCCCCCCTACAATATGAGAATAAACCTTTCTAGTTTCTTGTTATTTTCTTCATTTCTTTGTTGGAGGCTTTTACTCTGATTTTGTTACCTGAAGGCATAATCTTTTCCTAATTCAACTACTCTTCTTCCTATTTTTCATCAACTCATGTATGGAAATTTCCATTTTCTATCTAGGTTTCATTTTTCCATTTAAATAATAAAAATAAAAATAAAATGTTATAGTCTCATATTTACTTGTTTCTCTTTTCCCCGCCATGAATTGTGTTCTAGTTACAATGGAGAAGGTTGATTCCACGCTTAAGCTTCACACACGAATGCGACTATGGGAATTCCCAGATCAGTTTGTTGTTGAGCCAACAGATGGGTCTTCTAGTTCTTGTTTAGCAATTAGCCGGGTGGATGGGTCGATGAATCCAATTGGTTAGCTATCTACTTGTCTCTTTTAATTTGAAGCAGCTAATGAAATTAGTTCTATTTTTTTCATTATTTGTTGGGTAAATTCAAAATCATTGATTTGTTGTCTTCTGCAGATGAGATTCCTTACTGCAGTTCTGTTCGGGCTCCAAAAATTCAAACAATTTTTGGTGTAATTGGAGTGTTGAAACTCTTGGCAGGTACATTTCTGTTACAAATCCAAAATATATCAAACTGTTCTGTCTATGGTGATATGGATTTCTTCTTCTTATTTTTGGGTAATCCCTATAAATATATACATCATCAGCATAAATTTGTGATGCTCATGTTTATTTTCATTCATTTGTTTGGCCATATTCAGTCTGATACATGAATTAAACTCATAGTCTGTACGGACCTCTGCAGCTACAATGCGCTCACATGCATCAATAGATTTCATTTAGTGTTGTTAAAGAGTGAGTATTGTCTTAAATATATATATATATATATATATATACTCTCAAAAGGGGAGAAAGGTTTGAGAGAACCATTTTACAAATACTTGTAAAATGCCGTGCTTATTTCCGTCTTAACTCTCACATCATTTTCTATAAATAAAACTGCCCTAGCCAATATTATTTACCTGCATGATTGAGCTCTTACAATATGTAATTGCCATGAACTACGGGCAATAACTGATGGTTTCAATAGATTGTCATTTCAAGCTCTCAGGTGGTCTGAGCTTGATGTGAACAGATGAAAGCCAATTCATGATTAGTGCAGTCTTCGCATAACTCAGTATCTATTCTAGTTTTCTAATTATGTTATTGAAAGTCAAAGATATAGGAATATATTATGTGCACAGTTTGGAGGATTAGAAATCATAGAAAATCTACATATTATAATGAAACATTAGGAGATGTTATTTTCGACATCTAATAACAATTTTAATATAACGGATTTTCGTAATAATTCGTAACCTGACTTTTTTGCCTTTTTAGTATTACATGCAATTTTTTTCTTCAACGAGGGTAAATATTGTCATTTCACATGTGTACTCAAAATATGTGCATGATAATGATACCTTTTGAAAATGACATAATGATACATCACTTTCAAATTATTTTTAAAAACCCCTAACTTAAAGAACTTTTTAGAATATGACAAGAAGCAATTAAAAGTTGTCATTCATACACTCACATAATATAATTATAAAAGGCATTTTCATCTTCCATATAGTTTCACTTGCTGTTGTGAGAGCGTAAACTTGTGTAGCAAGAAGTTATCGAGTAAGGTATTAAGAAGGCTTTTTGATAAAGTAATAGATCCACCAAAGCTATGTTATAGATTGAATGATCTACTTCATGACACTTCTGACCCCCTACATTGGAAAAGGATGTGTTTGGTAAATATATGGGAATACGGGGATGGAGTACCAAAAAAAAGGAAAAGATAGATAGTACAAGATAGACATTCAGAGCTAGAGAGACTATATCTTTGAAAGCACAGAAGTTAGCTATGCTTATATACAATCCCATCTCCTTTGAGGTCAGTACATGATTTCTATTTTCTTGATAAATAATAGTTTATTAGATCAAAGAAAGAACCAATGCTAAAGAGACTAGAAGAATCTCCCTCTTCCAGTAGCCTCAAAATGTCCCAGCTATTGAACCATTCCATAATCTAATAACTTGTCCTATGCCCGAAGTCTGCGTTTCCCAAAGAATACCAAAGAAAATTCATCAAAGTCCACGTGACCATTTCATCTGTGGTGACTGGCAAATGGGGATAACAATGTCCATTGTGAATCTTGAGGTGATCAAAGGAAACTGGTGGTGCATCACTGGAGGATTCATTGGTGGCTCCCCAATTGGCTGTACTTGAGTGCTGATTTTGTTGATGAGCGCTTGCATATCTGAGAATTGGTCATGAAGTAGCCTTCCATGCGGTTTGTGTACACCCATCCTTGGGAGCTCCTTTTTGCCAGAGGGTTCTAAGTGCAATACTAAATCAGTGCCACGTTCAAAGTATTGATTTTATGGGTTATAGAAGATGTATGATTTCATATATTTGACAAGTAGGGTGGCCAATGGGTGCCCTTCAACCAACATATCTAGCCTCAGTGATGGGCTTGGATCCATCTTTTGGACCTGGCTGGAAATTAGGTGTGGGTCTGAGACCATGCTTGTGGCTTAGGGATGGGCTGCTATCCAGAGCTATTACGGGGTCCGCTTTAAATCAGTGCAAGGTTTGAAAAATTTTCTAGGTTAAACAATTCATTCTTTCTTTATATTTTGCATTTGCCTAATATATTAAATGCCTAACTATTATGAAATAAAATTTTGATGCTTTTATAGTGGAATATTGGTTGTCCAATGAAATTTCCTCTTCTTTTCAGGTTGGATAATAAACCAATATTTTTTTATGTTCAGTTTGGACTCTTCATGATGTAGACAGCTACGCGGTCTTTATATTTGAAAATGGGGTCCACATATGAGCTTGCTAGGACCCATGGCTTTCAAAATTTGAATGAGGAATAAAAGGTTATGGGACAAATTAGAGTTTGAATAATTGTTTTTAAAAGAGCCTGATTGAGAGACAAGTAGGAGTGCCAACAAATGCTTTCAGCAGGTAATATATGCTTGAAACAACAATGGTTTCAGGGATGAAGTAAAAGGGAGGGGGAAAAAAGAGGAAAACTGATGTAGGGGATTTCCTAGAAGACTAGGGTCCCTACTAGAGTGACTCAATTAAGGTAAGACAAACTTAAGGGGGTCTTGGGAATTTGGGATTAGGTTGGGATTTAGATATGCTCAACAAAACAAGATTCAACATGCAATAAATAAAGACAAATCAACATGTAGCCAAGAGCAATATCAATCTAAGCGGAAAAACACATAATAACTTACTAAAGCTTCAAGTGGGGACATGGGAAAGGTAACAAACGTCATGCGAATGTTAGGTTCAGCACAAATCAATCTAGACACCAAATAAGATATGCAAACAATCAATGTTCTCTAGCAGCCAACTAAAATAGAAAATTTGCAAGGGTTTTGGAGATATAACAATGAAGAAATGTCTTAAAACAGTAGCTAAAACAGGCATAAATGAAGGGGCAAGGGCTGGTTTCAATGATAATGGATTGTAAACATATAACAGGGGATTAATGAGGGTGGGGGGTTTAGTTTAATTACTTACCTGTCCACTGTCCAAACAGAGAAGAGAAGAAAAAATTGAGGTCTACCGAGATTGAGGATTGCTGCCCAGATTGAGTGCTGTAGAAGAAAACCATCCAGAATTATTGCAGCTCTTGTTTGCTTGAAGGGAGGACAGCCTTTATTGACAATAGTACAGAGCATAAAGTGCAGCATCCAGTCTTCGATTGCTTGAAAAAGAGGCAGCAGTATCCCTAACATTATTGCAGGAAGACAATGGTACTTTGGTCGATCCTTGGCTGCTTGAGGGAGGAGCACCTGTCTTCAACAATAATACCAGAAAAAAAATAGAGAGGCTGCAATATTGAGACAGCCAAGAGAAAGAGGGAGAGGAGTAGAAACTGAGAAAAAGAAAGGGGGCGAGAAAGAGAGGAACCGAGAGAGGGGAAAAGAGAGGGATTAACGAGAGGGAGAGAATCATGAGAGGGGTGGGGAGGTTTGCTCAAAGGCTGCTTTCAATAATTTTCATTAATTCCATCGTGGCCTAGGCCACTAAATAAATGATAAACTTAGTTACTAAAAATAAAAAAAGGTCAATTAGAAAGTAAATAAAGACTTCCTAAAAACTAACAACTAGTAATTTAGTTTCCTAATTAATTAAAAGACTAACAAGGAAAAGAATATTCTAAAAATAAACTACTAAACTAACAACTAATGGGGCCCACAAGATTTGCTGAGATCTGGAAAGAGAGAGAGGGACTCGATCCAGCACTGGGAAGGCTGGATCGAGCCTCTTTTTCTTCCTCCTTTTCCTTCTTCTTCTTTCTTCTTCTACTTTCCATTCTTCCAGCCACAAAGATGGCTGATTCTTCTTCTTCTTGCGTCTGTACACCTTGATGTCTCCATCAAAAACATTTACACACAAACTCAAGTTTTTTTTTTAGGATGAATGTATAATTTTATAAAAGGGGGACAACGAAGAGGGGGGGGGGATATACAAGACCCAGAGGCCAAACTCAAGTTATAAGGAAGCCTACTGCACAGAATACTACTTCATGTTTGTGAATCTAATGGAAATTTGTTTTATCATTGAATTGGTTAGATGAGGATGTATTGGAAACATAAGAGTCTGACTGATTCAATAAGTACTTTTTTTTCTGGGTAATCAAGCTCTGCATTAACTAAATAAATGATTCATGCCACTCAAACTTGTCCAGGTATGGGAATATGCACACAGAGATATCTGCAGTCATTCAAACTTTTGGAACTTAACTTTCATGTTGTAGTTTGAGACTTTGAGTCCACAATCAATAATCATTTTACAGCTGGAATTGCAGTCTGTTTAGTTACTTTGGCCTTAATCTGTTCTCTCTCTGTATTTGTAGGGTCGTATGTGCTTGTGATAACAGGGTGTGAACAAGTTGGATCTTATTTGGGGCATCCTATCTACAAAGTTTCTGGTTTAAAGATTTTACCATGTGATCATTCTCTAAAAAATTCCCCTACAGATCAGGTAAAGTTACAATTTCCTAACCTTGTTTCCCCCTATGATGGATTGGTCTATTTGAAACTTAGTCATTTTATTACCTTTGACAGAAAAAGATGGAGACTGAGTTTTCTGTGCTCCTAAATGCTGCAGAAAGGACTTCTGGTCTGTACTTCTCCTATGATGTCAATTTAACACTCAGGTGAGCCATTTTTCATCTTAATATGACCTCTCCCTTAGCTGTGGATGAAATCTAGCTAACAACATTTGTGTCAGATGTGGAAACTGACTATACATTCTTACTTATGCTTTCTGCTGCCAATTTGTGTATTAGTTGGGTCATTAGGAGGGGCTTGCTTTCTACCTCATAAACAGACACCTTGTTGTTTTCACTTGTTAGTCCCAGTCTCTTCAGTTTTTGTTTTGTTTTTCCCTCCTTTCCCTACATGACGTACAGCAATCAGCTTCAAAATTTCTGTTGCTGTATTTCTATGGAAAATTTTTTCATAATGAACTTGCTCCCAATTGACATTCTATGTTTAGAACCTTCATTCATGGATGCAACCTAAAATCCCATCACACTGCATTAGTGTTTTTTTTTTCTTGTTGGGGGAGGTGTAAGACAGCATAAGGTATGAATGTCTGCAATTGTATCATAATACAACAGACTCAAGTTTTACTCACTATAAAATTGCAACAGTTGAATTAAATATCTTGAATTTTCTATTGAAACCCTTTACCCTGTGACCTTAGTTGTCAAGGTGTCGCCTTGGCGTCCAGGCAGTTTGCTTGGGGCCTAGGCAACTGTCGCCTTATATTTTTTGCCCTTATTTATATCAAATACCATTTAAGTAAATGAAAACATTTACTTAAGATATTATTCATAAATAAGCAAATACTCCCTATTTGAATCCAATTAAAATAGTTTAAAAATCAAATATTAAAAGGATAAAAAGTCACCCCCCTACAAGAATGAAAACTAGATTTTTGGTTGTAGGGCGATTTTCAACTTTCGAATGTTAAGGTTTTTCTCAATTCTGAAAATTTTATAAATCTTATCATGGTAAAACATTGCTAAAAACCAAAAGTCCGGTAAAATAATTTTTTGTTTTGATTTCAATAAAATTATTTCCATTTAGGCGATTTAACAACATTCACACACTTTAAAATAAGTTTGACTGGAACATAACTTTGTCATAAAAACTCAGATTTAAGTAATCTTAGACTTTTGGAAAGCTAGTTTTGTGTTATACTTAATAGAAAAAGTCTTATCTAAAAATAAAATCATTTGACTAATAAAACTTATTATAGAAGTAGAGCATTTCTCCAAATGTCAACAAGTCATGTTATTTTTTATGACTTGATGTGAGTGTGACTATGTTGATTTATATGCCTTGATGTTGCTTAATGTTGATTGGTTTTTTTATGTCATAGGGTATATGTTATAACATACAAAATAACTTTTGAAAATAAGGAAAATAAAAAATAACACATGGGCGATTTGATTGCCATGACAACGCCATAGTAGGCGATTCACCGCCAAATCAATTAGCCAGCCCTCCACCGCCTTGGGTCGCCATGACGTCGTGACAACTATGCCTGTGACATATACTGTCATACAACTGCAGCAACAAGAGTTTCCTTCCTTTTTTTTTTGTTTTTTTTGTTTTTGTTTTTTTGAGGGGTGTCATTGTAGCACTTCTTCTCCTTTTTTTTATTGCTTGTTCTAATGCTATTCAACTACAGTGCTCAACGATTGCATGACTTGGGTAATGAGTCAAAGCAGCTTCCTCTTTGGAGACAGGTAACCAAATAATGATTCAATTTATTGTATCAAATGTTTGCTCATTTCATTGTCTTTCTGTGTTTGAAAACTATTGACTTTCAAGCAAAGGCATTCTACTTTTTATTGGTTGCTCTATGTGCAACAAATAGTCATCCCTATATCGATGATATTCATCCTTATTTGTCATAAAACTATAAAAGCACTCTTTTTCACATTAAGATATGGTTAACGTCTGTCTGTTGTATTACCGCAGGCAGATCCTAGGTTCCTTTGGAATAACTACTTATTGGAGATGCTAATAGATAGCAAGGTCAGATGCATTTCCATGCTATATTTATATAGCACACATTTCTTCCAATAGATTATTTTACAGTTGTCAATGCTGCTGACAACATTTTTTTTTTCTCCTCTGTGCAGCTTGATCCTTATGTGCTTCCAGTTGTCCAAGGGAATATCCTTATTTGAGTTGCTTTAATTTTTGTTGGATGTCATGTGAAGTCAACAGTTATTCATGCTTATATTTAGCGATTTGCTTTGAGGTTATACCTTGACTGCTTATCAGGTTTTCATAACTTTCAAGCAGCAATTGACAAAGAGATAATTGATGTTAGTCTGATTGCACGGAGATGCACTAGGAGAACTGGTACATAGAACAATAGATACTTTTCCTGAAATTTTATTGGGTTCTAAATTCTTGAGATTTTTTTGGTTTACTACCTGTTTAGATCCAGGAATTATACATTGATCTTTGACCAGGTCATGCTTGAAATGGAAATATGTCCTTTGAAATCACATAATATTTATGCATGAGAGATTTTATGGAAACCCGAAACCATGCCCGACTGATGCAGATAAATCACCTAAATTGGCTTATTCTATTAGAAATAATCCCTTGGGTAGGTTATATATTTTTTGGGCCTATGGGTTTTTTTTTTGGTAGTGAGCCTATAATATGGGTAAAGGCTAGGCATACGGGATTAGGTAATTAAGTGTTTTAGTTAGGCTGGATTAGGATTCTGTAAGTCTAGTCCTGCTTTGTGTTAGTTTCCTAGGAAGGACAATTGTTTTGCACTTTTGTCTAAACCCTTGCTACCTAGTTCTCCAAGTTTTTTATTTTTTGGATGAATAAGAAATTTATTACTGAAGGAAGGAAAAAAGGGGGGGGGGGATATACAAGGCCCTAAGGGGAAAAAACAAGACCTCCTAAGGTGGAGCAACACATATAAAAGAGGCTATGACTCTATGGGGAGGGGGAAGCAAAAGAGACATGGGTAACCCCTAGGAAGCAATAATGAGCTTGTTCCTAGGGGGGTCCACAATAGAACGACTACAAATCGAGGCAAGCTTGGAGGAGACGTCAAAGTAGATGGTTTTTCAAATCTTATCGAAGGATTTGGAGTTGGACGTTCATCTACAAAGGTTATCTTCCATCCAAATGTGGTTGATGGCAGCACCAAAGGTTAACTTTCCAGTAGTGTCGCAGATAGAGTTGCTAGCAAAGGTCATATCGATCCATATCCATTCTCTCATAAGGGGGAGGGTTTTTCTTCTAACAGGCCTACATCTTGCAAGGGCACGCTTCCAAATGGTGGATTTGAAAAGGCACTCAAAGAAGAAATGACTGATGTCTTTAGTACGATTCCAACACAGGTAGCAGGCAGAAGGGACAAAGATGTAGTGGTAAATGAGAAAGGACTGGGTGGGGAGGCAGTTGGAGAGCTCTCCAGATAGTGAAGCTGTGGCGAGGGATGTAGGATTTAAACTAAACAACTTTATGCCAAGGGATAGAAGGTCTATGAGTTCGCGGTAGATGCCAAGCAGATGAGGAAGAAAAGCATATCGAGGGAGAGGGAGACCAGATGACTCGATCCCTTCCACGA
Source organism: Macadamia integrifolia (assembly GCF_013358625.1). Classification (NCBI taxonomy): domain Eukaryota; kingdom Viridiplantae; phylum Streptophyta; class Magnoliopsida; order Proteales; family Proteaceae; genus Macadamia; species Macadamia integrifolia. The sequence continues at coordinate 91,484 of NW_024868382.1, read as the reverse complement.
TAAGGAGGAGGGAAAGAAGAGAGGAATAGATGGCAGAGAGGGAGGGGGTAGCAAGGGGGAGAGACCAAGAACCGTTGGAAATAATGGAAGAAACAGAAGTGTCCTTGGCAATGCCAGAGGAGTAAACAGTTCTGGAAGAAACAGAAGTGTCCTTGGCAAGGCCAGAGGAGTAAACAGTTCTTGGCCCCATTCAAGATAAGGATACCATATGGGTGCCAGTTATCAAGCCAAAAAGAGGTGGAAGAACCTTCCCCTATACTGGAGTGGTTGGCATTCGAGGCGATTGACCTAGCTTGAAGGACTTTTGCGCCACACCCAGGAAGTGGAAAATTGTTTGCACTTGGCGTTCCATTTAAGGCTGATGGCCTTCTTGCTTGCAGTTTAAGAAGGTATCCATTTCCCAGTCATCTCTCCCCATGTTGGGAGAACTCGACTCTTTCAAGTGAAAGGATAGGAAACACCTATGCATATTGTCATTTTTTTTTCCCATGATTAATTAATTTGACCGAAGCAAATTGCAACAGAAAACATATGGTACTAACTGCTAGAATAAAAAAATGACATAAGGCCCTACATACAGCCCATCAATGTACACTCCTCGCTAGCCAGCCTGACTCATACATATCAGGATTGGGCTGCTTTATAACATTGTCAGTTTCCTCATTACCTTGTGAAGGATCATGAATGGTTACAGAGATATATTTAACATTAAGGATGAAACTTCTGCCCAAGCTGTCTCCCAGTTTGGGCATTATAGCTAATATTAAAGATAATCTACATTTATTGAATGCATCTTCTTGGAAATACTTTGTGGGGACATTCAGGTCTGGTACATGTCATAACCATACTCCATCATTGAATTCAATGAATTATTGTCATGGATCATGTTGGAATTTGTGGGCCTGATTTGTGTTTGCAGGTTTTCTTCACACCTAATCATGTATCCTTTTGTTGTGATTAGCAAATCAATCAGCACTGGCACTTGTTATTGCTTTTGAATGGCAAAAGGAATCAGATCATTTGGCATTTTAGTCTGTGTTACTCATAGTTTGAAAACTTTAATTTCGGTCTTGCTTCAGCCTGACCGAAATGGCTGAAATTTCACTGAAACACTGCGTATTTTTCCGATCAATTTTGGTTGGCCATTTCAGGGGGCAAACGACCATATGAAGCTTCAAGACTTCAGGGTAACCTTATTTTAGCCTATATAAAAAAATATGTAAACCATTACATTGCAAGAAAAATCACACAAAGTGGTGGCTTTGATTTACACCTGTGGTTGGCAGTATGCACAGAACCCTATTGTATACCTTGTGTACTATTACCTATTCTACTCAATATTTCCATAGTAGAAGACAGAAAAAGCAAGTAAAACAACTAAATGTACTGTATGACATTTACAGTACATTTCGACCAAATTTCACCAAAATGATCGAAATTTCGACCAAAATGACTGAATTATACCGAAATGACTTATTTTGACTAAAACAATGTTGAATCCCGGATTTATGTGACATTCTGTGTCGGCCATGTTGAAATCACCGAAATTTTTGAAATTTCGGCAAGATTTTTCCGAGTTTTTGAACTTTGGTATTACAGTCACAATCTCAAAGGGACTGCATTTGGTAGCTATATTAGCCAAGCCATTGCAAACAAAATTAGCCATATGCCTCACTGTTATGTTTTATTATTCACTAGGTGGTACAAAAGATTAGCCAATTTCTAGTTTTGACAACCTCTGTTTGTAGATGGGAAGGGATGAGAACTTCAATTTTGTATAAAGAAAACAAAATTTTCTTATTTTAATTGGGAAAATAGTTTATAGTAACCCCACTTTTTCTTTTAAGAAGCCTAGTAATATTGGTCACATCAATGTGTTGATGTATACATGGACTCTGCCCTTCTCTAATAGTTCGAGAATTAAGGTGAAACAGTAACTGACATTGTATTAAAGAAGGGAGGTTGAGTGTTCGACTCTTTAAAAGTGCATTGGAAGGTTTTTCTTGACATTTCTTCTCCCTCAGCCGCGCGAAGGAAATGCCACGTGAGGTCCACGTGCATGGACCATGGGATCTTGGCCATAAATGTCAAGGTGTTGCAAGGCGCCTCCTTGGCATCCAGGCGGTTTGCCTGTATATTTTTTGCCCCTATTTATAAGTAAATGATTTTATATTTTGTTATTTCATTTTCTTAAGATATTGTTCATAAATAAGAAAATACCCCCTATTTGAATTCAATAAAAATAGTTTAAAAATAAAATTCGAAAAGGATAAAAAGTCAACCCCCCAGTCCAAGAATAAAAACTGGATTTTTGGTTGTAGGGCGATTTTCAACTTTCGAATGCTAAGGTTTTTCTCAATTTTGAAAATTTTATAGATCTTATTATAGTAAAACATTGCTAAAAACCAGAAGTCCGATAAAATAATCTTTTGTTTTGATGTCAATAAAATTATTTCTATTCAGGTGATTTAACAACATTTGCACACTTTAAAATAAGTTTGACCGGAACATTAATTTGTCATAACAACTCTGATTTAAGTAATCTTAGACTTGTTGAAAAGCTAGTTTTGTGTTATACCTAATTCAAAAAGTCTCATCTAAAAATAAAATCATTGGACCGATAAAACTTATTATAGAAGAAGAGTATTTCTCTAAATGTCAATAAGTCATGTTGATTTTTTATGACTTGATGTGAGTGTGACTATGTTGATTTTTATGACTTGATGTTGCTTAATATTGATTGGTTTTTGATCGGGGAAATAAAAATAACACATGGGCAATTTGATCGCCATGACAACACCATAGCGAGCGATTCACGGCCAAATCGATTAACCACCCGTCCTCCGCCTTGGGTCACCATGACGCCGTGACAACTATGATCTTGGCATGTATGTGTAGGGGAGTGTTGATGTATATATTGACGCTGCCCTTCCCTAACAGTTTGAGTGTTTAGGTGAAACGGTAGCTAGCACAATGGTCTTTTTGACGAGGGATAAAATAGCCAATCTTCTAAAATAAATTTATCACAAGATGATAAATCTTGACCTCTCAAGGTCATAGATAAATGTAGCACAAAATTCATCCTACCATAGCTAATGTCAAGCTGAAAGTGGCGTGTAAAAGTCAGGTGTTATGTTTCTTCCCTTTGGCTGTTTGACATGCATATAGCTTAACTAGGCCAGTAAAATCCCAGCATTGCACTTTTCTTATTTCGTCTAAGGTGACCTGCATCTCCTCACGTGTCTTATTTTGAAATGGCGAATAATTTAAGGTGAGAAAGACATGCATAGTTTTGGCCTTGTTGCAAGTATGACTTTGAATAGAGCTCATTGAGGGGAAAGGATCCTTGCAGCCAACCCCATTTAGTTGGGATAAGGCTGAGTTGAATTGAGTTTAAGTTGAATAATTTTAAAATGGATGCGGTGCCGTCGATTTCAAAACCGTCAGATTGGAATTCAACTGAAAATCAACCTCTATATATTGATGGAATTGCCCTTTGAATGCCGATCCAACCAGTGTAAGAGTCGGTAACACCTGCCTATATTCTTACTAAATTATTGCCTTTTCACCATTTTTGTTGTGATATTTTGGTACTTGGACTGAGATCATGCATAAATATTTTTATCTTCTGATTTCATGCTATTCTCAGTGCCGATGGCAGGAGGCACACAGTTTGTGCATCATGATGTTACTTGGCTCTTATTTTTCTGTACTTGTTTTACTTTCAAGGATGCTTTTCCTAAATATGTGCATAGCATATTGATTTTGCAAGAGGAAGAGGGAGGAAGGTTGTAGGAAATGATTTTCGTAAATCTGCACATTGGATATTGGTTTCTTTTTCAGATGTCAGTTACTGAAGTTTACATCTCTACTTGATAAATAAACTATCAGTTTGAGTCATTACTTCTTTTTGAGAGGGGATTGAAGTCAATTTTGGTTTCTTAGTTGTAGGCTTGTAGCTGAGAAGTTGTTTTGGTCAATATATAGTGCTTTGGAAATTAACTTCGAAATTAGGAACATTTTGAGAATAATTTCATACCGATGTAATTTATAGTACTTTATTTTGGAAGGTACACGAATGTGGAGAAGAGGAGCTGATTCAGATGGTTATGTTGCCAATTTTGTGGAAAGTGAGCAAATTGTACACGTGAATGGACGTACAGCATCATTTGTGCAGGTGACCTTAATATTTCCTGCATAAAAAAAAAATTCTGTTATGGACTTATGGGTGAATTTCTTTTCCTTGTGTTTAGTGCATGTTTGGGTAAACTTTTGGGGGCAGCTTCTTGGAGGCAGCATCTGGGATTGAGGGGGTTCATAAACGTACATTCATTATAATTAATCATTTTTTAATTTTTATTGTAGAAGCGCAAGAAGCCATGCTCCCTTGGCTTCTGGGCTTCCTGCTCTACAGCCGGTGATGATTCGAAATGAAATCATTTTGTTGGATTGCCTTTTAAAACCCCATAAAATTACCCTAACATGCACTTAAACTGCCTTTTTTTTTTCAAAGGTTAGTGCCTCCTCTTCCAATTGAGTGGTCAGTTCCATCATTTGATCTGATTCAATATCCATCTCACCCAGGTTTGAATTTGAAAATCAGTTTCATTTAAGATGCTCACTAGATCCGGATTGAGTTCTGTTCTTTGTCACTTCTTGGACTTGATCTTGGATAGGTAGAGTCTTGTCATATCCGGAAAAAAGAAAATTAGAAGAAGAAGCTGAAATTATCAAAGGTGTGATCCATATTTCTGACCTCTCTAGGTCTGGGTTGTATATGAGCTGGTTCAGCTGATATGATTATATGAAATTTGATATGATTTTGGCCACATGAACTCATTCCAGATTCAAACCATTTGATGCTCCTAGAATTACGTCATAGTTTACCTGGTACGGCCACTAAATCACCAAAGATCAGCATTTTTTATGGGTGCATATTCAGAATTAAGTTCGAATGCTTCATTTGTGAACTGGAAGCACAAAAAGCAATGGAAAAACCCTTGAGGCTAAAAAAGCCAATGTGCAACAGAATTCAGTCTGAAAGGGTTCATAACATTCTGTTGAAAGTAAAGGCTACTCTTATAGAAAAGAGTTTATTATTTGAGTTTTGAGGGTGGCTACTTTGTACTAAAATACCAAAGGTTAGGACCAACTCCAAACCTACTCCTCCCAGGACACCACATAGGTGGGAACAGCACTGGGTAATGGCCCTTTTTAGTTCTAGAAATCTTCTTTTCTGTTTTGGGGTGATATACAACAGAAAAGATTTTACTAATGATAGAAAAAAAGAAGAAGATTGCAAGGTCCAGAACCTCTACATGGAGCAAGAAGCTCCCGAAAAGCAGAGAATAAAATATATCATATGCCCCACTAGATCTGTAAGTGAAATGAATTCCTCTGAGACCCAAATCTCCCTACCGAGCACTGACACCTTCCATGCCAAGCTGGTTTGCCATTACATTTGCAGTTCAAGGGTTCCAGTTGAACGGGCAATTTATCTGGGATGCCAAGTACTTAATATGTCTTATGATATGATTATGCACAAAATTGATGGTAAAATGCCAATATCTGATTTCATTTGCAGGTTCGGGGCTCTATTCCCCTACTTTGGGAGCAGATTGTTGATTTGAGATATAAACCTAAATTTGAGATTGTTAGACCTGAGGAAGCTGTGAGTATTTTGGTGTTACTATCAATTGTTGTTTCTTAGTCTCTTTCCAATGCACGGAACTCTTTCACTATTCAATAACCAATTCAACTTTTAATTCAAACTGTTTTACACTGTTGAATTGCTGCCTTGCTGGAGACTGATACTCTTTATACTATGCTTCTTGCAGCCTCATGTAGCAGAACGCCACTTTTTTGATTTAAGAAAAAGATATGGGTCTGTCATAGCTGTTAATCTTGTTAATCAGGTAAAAATAGATTAGCTTTCTCTCTCTCTGTGCCTTCCCAGGCTAGCTGCATCAGTACATCATTCTTGAATTGTATGGGAGGGTGATTAAAGTGTTGGTATTGGTGGTGGGAGTATTCATAAGACAATGTAAAGAGACGTGTCACACATACTCCTATGGTATACCTACTTTAGTTAAGGATTTGGTTTGTCAGATGCAGGAATAGTAAATGCATCTGACAATGACTTGAATATCATAATGATTTATGGATAACTATGATAATTCATAGGCCATAAATATTTTTAAGTAAACAATCATTTTGTGCTATGACAGTTGTCATTTCAGTTTGGCTGATTTTTCTCTAGAGCAGTATGTCTGTATAGGGATCTCTTAACTGGTGGTGTTGTTCTGCCAACATTAAGAGATCTTTTATCATATAATCTAAATGTAAACAATTGATAATTGTAAATTTTGTATCTTTTGCTGCTTCTGAAATAAATATTTTTAAGAAGGCTTACTGTAACTGTTTTGTTTTGGGATAGAAAAATCCTCCACTTATTTTCTTTGATCTCACACTTTGTACTGATCAGATTGCATCTTTAATGCAGGCTCAGATAGTGTAAGGTCCATTGCATTACCATATCATTAGCCTTGGTGATATTACTAATTTGTTGTTGCCATTGTAATCATGTTGTTATTAGTATTTTAGTGAGAGGGGCAGTTATAAAGTGCACATTGAATGTCATACTCATTAAATCCTAATAGTTACCTTATGTTGGATAACCTAGAGGGGGTGAATAGGTTATCACTAGTGGATTTTGTCTCGTTTAAAAAATTATTACAGAATAGCAAGCATAATCACACAAGTGAGAATATGATTTATAGATTTTTGATTCCTTGAGTCTACCCTTTCCACTCATTATCCCCTGAGTGGTTCCACTAGTCAATATAATAGGTGGGGGAATTTACCTTTACAAAAATCTTGTTTACAGGACGAGCACTTTTCACAATTTTACAAGGAGTATGGACAAGAGGATCCTTTACATGCAAAAGCCTAAATGCAGTCTAGGCATTATGCAAACACTAAAATGAAGAATGAAGGAGAGTATGGTAATTATGTTACCGATTTCGAGGCGTGTGAATACACCTTTAAAAATTGCAAGATAATAACGAATGTGCACTTGATATTGAAGGATCCTCCACTTGGTGTAGATACAAGATTGAGGGCTTGGAGGGAGAGACCTAATTGAGAGATCACCAAGAAGCTTAAAGTGAGGAAGCTTGATCTTTGAGCGTTGCAATAAATGACTTTAATGTTCACAATGGTGAGAGTTATTGATGTGACCATAGTTGTCAAAGCGTCACCAAGGCGCCCAGGCGGTTTGCCTGGGTCCTAGGTGACTGTCGCCTTATTGCATTGCATGTCGTCTTATATTTTTGGCTTTATCTATGCCAAATATCATTGAAAGTAAATGGCTTTGTAAATAATCAAATACCCCCTATTTGAATCCAATAAAAATAGTTTAAAAATCAAATCCCAAAAGGATAAAAAATTAACCTACAAGTCTAAGAACAAAAACTGGTTTTTTTGTTTGTAGTAGAGATTTTCAACTTTCAAATGCTGGGGTTTTCTTAATTCCTAAAAATTTTGTAAATCTTATCATATGCTAAAACATTGCTAAAAACCAAAAGTCTGATAAAATAATCTTTTGTTTTAATATCTTTAAAATTATTTCCATTTAGGCGATTTTAACAGCATTCACGCACTCTAAAATAAGTTTGACCGGAATATAACTTTGTCATTACAACTCATGTTTAAGTATTCTTAGACTTGTTGGAAAGCTGGTTTTGTGCTATACCTAATACGAAAAGTCTCATGTAAAAATAAGATCATTTGACCAGTAAAACATACTGTTAAACAAGAGTATTTCTCTGACAGTTGATTTTTTATGAACTTAATGTGGCTTAATGGTGATCTTTGATGTGGCTTAATGTTGATTTTTGATAATACAAGGTATATGTAGCATACTAAATAATGTTAAAAAATAGTGAAAATAAAATATAACACTTGGTTGCATTAAGGCAAGTGCCTTGTTGCCTAAGCACTTAGGCAGCCCTCCAACACCTTGGTTCGCATTGTCGTCCTGACAACTATGGATGTGACTTATTCTTCTCATTTATTACCCAATGCTCTCCTTATATAGGCTCATAAATGACCCTACTAAGATCCTGAGGTGATTCTCTATTGATCTATTTTTTCCCTGATCAGGCGCATCGGTTTCCACCCGGTGAGCCAGTTGGCAAGAGAGCTGTTGGAATATAGTCGTCGTGAGCCAAAGGTGTCTGACTATCATGCCTCATCTGGTGAGCCGGTTTAAAGAACATGAATCCGGATTGCATTCGGATGGTTACCAAGAGATCCAGATCAGGTACCTCATCGTGATCTGGCAAGCCAGATTCTTCCGAATTCACAATTGGCAATCCGGTTGAGCAGGTTTCAAATCTGGTTGGGATTTTTGCATCCAAGGGTCGGGGGTTCTTGCTAATGCCTTTTTAACATCCTAGGAGCATATTTAAGGACATGTGCCCATACCTAGGGTCTATCTGCTCATGAGTGTGTGAAATGATATTCAATGCATTTTCACTATAGTTTTACAATTTTATGAAATGCATGCACCTAGTCTAAGCCAAAGTAAGGTCTTCAACCATCTTTGGTCTTCAAGACTTTGTTGATAGGACTTGACTTGGTGATGTTGTGCCATTATTGCTTTCACTTCTCATATGTAGTGGCTTAGAGGTCCTTGCTTGAGTAGCTTGAAAGTCCTTGCTTGAGCTAAGTCTTCTCTTGGTTTGCTCGAGGTGAAGCTTCTTGTTTGTGATATGAGCTTGGCTTTGCCGTATGCTTCTTGAGCTTGTTGTCTTGAGCTAGTTGTCTTTGAGCTCCGGTTTTATGAGCTAAGTGCTAATCCACACTTACTTAAAGTAAAGGTTAGTGTGACTACGTTGTTATCATCAAAACACATTTGTAAACTTAGGGATGTGGGCATTTTCCCAACAACTTACATCAATCCATATTATATTCAGAATATGTTTGTTGAAATTACTTTCATAATCATTATTGAAAAGGGTTTCAGAGTGCTAGTGAATATGATTCTAACTTCACAAGGAGTATAGCCTTCAGAGTTCTGATATGCTCATTGACACATATACACTCATACATGACCTTACACATTCGCACACACTTGTATATGTGGTGAGGTCGCATCTATGAAATGCTTGTGATGTGTTCATTTCTCAATCATCTTTATCTTTTCTCAGCATGGAAGTGAGGGACGCTTGAGCGAGAAATTTGCCAATGCAATGCAGCATATCATTAGTGATGACATCAGGTAAATTATTTCCTTGGGACATATAATTGTAATTTATTTTTTAATATTTCACTACTCACTGCTTAGACCTACTGATTTCTGTAGATATACACATTTCGATTTTCACCAGATCTGTGGTCATATTCACTTTGAGCGTCTCTCCATCCTTTATGATCAAATAGTAGATTTCCTCAAGACAAAGGGGTATGGTTTTACTTTTAAATTGCAAGAAATAGTTCTATTTGCTTTATTCTTTAAACTTTTATATGTTTGATGGACAGGAAGATCTCACCATGATTTGTCAATGAACATTAAGAAAATAATAATGTATTTTATATGCGTTAAAATAATCTACGAGTACATCTTGCTTATGAATTTCCTTATGAATTTCCTCACTTAGCTTATGGATGTTCATTTTGTTTATCCTCCTACTTAATAACATGCCAATGGAATCCAACATTTCCATAGTTTATATATTTCATGACACTCATTCTTGCCTGATGGAGATCAGTAAACTTGTTTGTGGGCATTTTTGGTCTCCTTGTACATAAACAGGGTATTGCACATGGCAAGTGTACATAAAAGATGACAGAATATTGAGGTTTTATTGATCAAGCCAGCTTCTACAAAGGCCACAACTTAATACTCAAACCAGTTGTGGCCAGATGCCCTCAGCAGCGAGGACTAGGCTTATTCATCCCAAAAGTTTGCCTGGCATATTCCTAATTAATCTTTATGGAGAGATACAATTCTGACTATAAAATTTAGGATAAAGAGAACCATCTCTCGCTAACAAACTGACACTTTCCAAGAAGGTCAAAACACTAACGTAATAAAATTTGGCTAAAATATTCTCTAGAGCTCTCTTCATTTAGCGAAAGCATGTAGGGATTCGAACTGTCACAGTCCTTTTAATTTCCAAGGCTAAAATTGAAGAACAATCAAAATAAAAGGTTTCAATCACCATTAGGAACCTAGGGATTTTAAGCTACAGGCCAAGCAGACGTGACACAATCAGGACATTAATAAATTTTAATGAATGATAAATTAGAAGTCTAATGAATTACAATTCCAGGGGATTAAAATCCTAATATGGTATATTTAGACGTATAGCACTAATCAGGCCTACTATGAACTTAAAAAAATACCAAATTTACCTAACTTAAACTCTTAACATTAATCAGTACCATATTCTTCTTAAAATATTTTTTATTTTTTATTTTTGGATGAATAGATAATATATAAAACATGGAAAGAGGGGGGGGGGATATACAAACAGTAGGATCCGAATGAAACAACCCTACTGGGTGGGGGGAGGGGAGAAAAAAATAGACTGAGGGAGGCCCCAGGAGACAACAATAAGCCTATTCCTTAGGGTGTCCACTATCAGCCTATAGGGGAGCGTGGCAAGTTTGGAGGAGACGTCAAAGTAGATGGCCTTCCAAATCTTATCGAAAGATCTGGAATTGGAAGTCCATCTACAAATGTCACGTTCCATCCAGACATGGGAGATAGCAGCCCCAAAAGCAAGCTTTCTTGCAGTGTCACAAATGGAGTTACCAAAGAAGGTCATGTCAATCTAGTTCCACTCTCTCTGAAGGGGGAGGGGGGATCTCCAGGAATGCCAACATTTGGCGAGGACAAAATTCCAAATGCGGGAGGAGAAGGGGCAGTTAAAGAAGAGGTGGTCAGTATCTTCAATACCATTCCAACAAATACAACAAGTAGAGGATAGAGGAATATGGCGAAAGATGAGGAAGGATTGGGTAGGAAGGCAGTTGGTGAGAGCTCTTTAGACAGTAAGGCTAGGACGAGAGATGTGGCATCGGAACCAACAACCTTGTGCCAGGGGACAGTAGGGTTAGAGGATCGGGAGTGGTTCCAGGCCGAGGCAGAGGAGAAGCGACCCAATAGAGAGGGGACCAGATAATGCGATCAACACTAGAAGAGGGTGAAGGAATGGAGGTGATGTAATTTCAGAAGTTGGATAGGGAGGGGATATTGGGGTTGGTCTAGGAACCATTAGAGGTGATCGAGGAGACAGAGGTAGATCTAGGGATATGAGGATATCAGAGGAATAGATCGATCTAGGGCCCACAGTCAAGGAAAGCGCTCCAGCTGGATGCCAGTTATCAAGTTAGAAGGAAGGACTCGACCCATTTCCAATAAGAGATTTAATGGCAGCCAAGGCTTGGGGTCTATCAAGGAGGATCTTGTGCGAAACCCAAGAGGAGTTAGGTTTGACGCTATAAGTCCAAAGGGAGTCTTTGCTTAGGAGGGAAGAGTAGACCCACGACACCTAGATGCTCTAATGTTTGAAAACTACCTCCCAGGACAGCTTGAGGATGACAGTGGAGTTGACATCCTTGATTCTCCTAATACCAAGACCCCCTTCGCTCTTGGGAAGGCAAACAAAGGACCAACAGATGGGGTGGAGAAATTTCGGCAAATCGGTTCCTTTCCACAAGGAGCAGAATAGGGATTCAATGGATTTGGGAAACTGGAAAATTCTGGACCAATAAATATAAGAGGACTGGAGCACTGATCGGATCAGAACCAGACGACCTGCATACAACAACAACCTACCTTTCCAAAGTTGGAGCCTCTTGCGAATTCGGTTGAGCATAGGGGCACAGTGATGGTCAGTAAGACTAGAGGATATGAGGGGAAGACCAAGATATTTAACAGGAAAAGTCCCAATGGGGAATCCAGTTAGCTCAAGAAGGCGAGGTTTGGAGGAATCTGAGACATTGGCTAGAAATAGGTAGGATTTGAGCAGATTAATGTGAAGGCCAGAGAGGGACACAAAGAGGTGGAGAGATGATATGATGGTAGAAATAGTGCCCTCATTAGCTTTGGAGAACACCGAAAGATCATCAACAAAAGCTAAGTGGGTTAGGTTGGAAGCTTTGCACTTGGGGATGAGAGATGAGAAGATCATCACTATATGATTGGATTGATCTAGAGAGGACTTCAAGAGAAAGGCAGAAAAAGGAAGGGGGAGAGGGGACATCCCTGAAGAATGCCAACAGAAGAGGGAAAAAATCCTGCAAGGGAGCTGTTCACGAGGATAGAGAATTTGGGTGAGGAGATGTAGGCATGAATCCAATTGACGGAGTATAGGGGAAAGGACATGGAAAGAAGGACTCTAGAGACAAAGTCAAACACCTTGTGGATATCAATCTTGAGGAGGGCAGCAGGGGAGTGGGATTTCTTGTTTAAACCACGGACAATCTCATGATAGAGAACGATGTTATCCGAGATGCTACCACCAGCAATGAAGGCTGATTGGTTCACGCTGACAAGAGAATCAATGACAACTTGGATGTGGTTGGCAAGATTTTGGCAATGAACTTGTACAGGAGGTTGCACAAGGAGATGGGCCTGAAGTCGCATAAAGAGGAGGCGCCGTCTTTCTTGGGGATCAGGCAGAGGAAGGTGTGGTTGATGCAACAAATTTGGGAAGTGTTGAAGAAGAAGCTCCTAATGGCTTTGGTGATGACTTATAGAAATAGTACTCCCACAACAGATTAACGCCCCATTTAGTAAGTTGGTCATAGCTCTCTCCTTACAACTTATAATCACAAAATCTTGGCCTTTTTGGATAGGTAACTTAGAAACTTTTCAGGCCACCAAAATCATGTAAAATTTATAAGTTTTGACCTTCCAAATATAACCTAATGAAAAGTGAGAAATATAAAGAAGTTGAAAGATCATCCTAATTTTCTGCAACTTCTCTGGCTTTTGGAGCTACATCATCTTATTAAGTCCAATTTCCTAAGTATCTTAAGATTAAATTATAGCAAGTAATTGAAAGAACTCCCAAAAAGGAAACTTGAAAGTTGTTGTTGGGCATTATTGGTTGTGAGCTTAGTGTGGTGGGCTTAGTGTATCGATCTTTGTATTACGGACCTGGTTCATGCTGAAAGTTCCATTAGATTGGACATCCATGAATTTTGTGACTTTGTCTGTCTATTCTTGGGCCTGCATTCTTTATATTTTCAGACTTTGATATATAACATGAACAAAGTTGCATTATGACGCATATGGATTGTGTCCATACTCTATACGTAAGGGTTCTTCCCTTGTCATCATGGTTATTGGCAAGTTAATAATGCACCTTTACATGTCTATTGACTTTTTTGTTACCCACTTAAATGGAAGGAAATAAATTTGGAGGGACTTTTAAATTTTAAAATAAGCATATAGTTGGTAAAGAGATGGTCAGATGGGTGCGTATGTTTAAAATTTTAAATAGTGAACTCGGCGCTCTATGCCTTATCCCACCCACATTGGTGAGTCCTGCCATCTAATCTATCATCGATCTACGTACCATGGACATAAAATTAGTTTAAGCTATTTTATGTCTGAGGAGGGTTTCATTGGGTGTAGATGAAAATTATTTCATATGAGATTTGTAGTTATTCTTTGGCTAGTCTCCGATTTGGCGAATTCCGAATATTGTTATCCGTCAAAGTTCTTAATCATGTGCTTGTTTTCTTGCCTGCATATGTTATTCTTTGTGTGCTTTTCTTAGTATGTAGTTGTGGACACACCCACAAGTTTTTTTAGCAATGTACAGTGGAGCACAATCTTTGATTTCTTCTTCCTTTTCTATTATTATTTTGTATCCTTAATTTTTTTTCTTTCTTTTGCTACTTTTTAATTTATGGAACTTAACAGGTACTTTTTGTTGAACGAGAAAGGTGAGAAAGAAGAAGAGCAACGTGGGGTTGTGAGAACCAATTGCATTGATTGCTTGGACCGTACAAATGTTACCCAGGTAATGTTATATTTGTGCAAGGAATCTAAAAGTGGCTAATGGTGAAGAATGGTCAAAGGAAAAGTATTTGTTTTTCATATTGATGTCCATCCCTAAGGCTTATTTCCACTAAAATACTACCACTGCCGTGTTTTATGCATCTCTCCCTCTGTGCACCTTCATCTCTCTCTCTCTCTATATATATATATATATTATCGCTCTAAACTTCAAAGCATGAATCTATTTCTCTCTCTCCCTCCGTTATCACTTTGTGATGACATTGTAGACCCAGGATGGCAGGGTCATAGCTGCTACTGCAGACCCCAGTTGGAAACCATTCTTTTGATATACTTGTTTAGAAATAAGATTAGACGATAAAATATTGAGTTATTTATATTTGGATCTTTAATAACATTTACAAAATTATTTACTGAGTCCGACTACTTGTTTCCATGTTAGATTCTGACAACTGCATCTTCATTCCTGGTAACTCTGTTTGTTCCTGGGGAGCCAAAAGACAAGCAAAGAAACCTTACAAAGAATCACCAAAACATCAGACTAGTACTATAATTGTCCGGTTCTCTAGATTGAATATATTTGAGATTGAAATGAACTAGTCTTAAAGACAGAAATGGAGTGTCTTTGTGACTCTTTGAGTTCTGATTCTATGTTCATTGTAATTGCTTCATGCTTGGAGTAACCTTGTTTGTTACTGCTTCAAAGTCACAACTCATTGAAACTTATTAGACTTGGTTTTAAACAACTTATCTTTAACTTCATGTTCTCTTTTCTAGTTTCCTCTTTAATGGGTGCTATTATCATGTTTGCAAGACACCATCTAGGTTCCTCGTAATGAAGGCATTGGCGATTGGCCAATTCTTTTCATCTTCATTTCTGCTATTTGTTTATCATTGATATTTTTCATGCAATGTTGAAAGAAAATGGGAGGGGGGTGATAGGATGTTTCATTTTCTTTTGCTTCTCTTATCTTTTTGTTTCTTTTGACACCATTGGCATTTGAAAGTACAATCTACTATCATTTAGGTGCTGTATGTCAGGTTTATCTGCACTTGCTATTATCATTTGTAAACTGCTTTTTAGTACATATACATATTGTTTCACTTGCACTAATTTGCCATAAAACTCGTATACTGAACTGTTGTCAACAGAGCATGATTGGTAGAAAATTATTGGAAAGCCAACTTCAACGGATGGGGATTTTCAATGCTGATGAAACTATTAGTGCACACCCAAATCTTGACGAGAATTTTAAAATATGTGAGTTAGCTAGTTGTTCTTTTTAGTTACTTATATCAGACGAATATGGCGTTGACCTCCTTACAGTGATTGGTATACCTATTACTGTTGATTTAAAGGTTATGCTAGTTGAAAAGGGGCTTTAAGTGGTCTTTCATATTTCTTTCTTTCAGTATGGGCCAACCATGGTGATGATATAAGCATCCAGTATTCTGGAACTCCTGCCTTGAAAGGAGATTTTGTCAGGTACTTTTGGATTTCTCATTGTTCAAGCTTTACGAGTTGTTATAAAATGGCACCTAGAAGATTATGCACTTTGATTGATTTGTTTTGGGAATTGTCTTATTGATGGATTCTTGATGCCATGTCAAATCCAAAGAAGTTAGGATTTCATGAGTGCGTTTAATCCTGATGGTAGGCATAATTCTGTTTCCAATTTACTGTTCATTTTGGGACTAACTTGTGTTCCAATCTTAAGTTTATGTCCTCACAAAGACATTACTGAAGTTATTTCTCTTCGGTATTCACTTCCTATACTGATTGCCTTTTGTATGTGGAAATATAATGGTATGCTAATGATGCATGGTCAAATTTTGTTTACTCGAAGTAAATGCGATAATGAAATTATGTTCACAGTTTAATCTCCCAGTCCCAACCTTTTGCCTTAAGTTTTGTTGCATGCTCATATATGCTGATTGAGGAGCTTATGATCTTTGGCCTCAGGTTTGAATACTCCAAGTCAGCAATCAGAAGTTATCATTGTGATATCAGTTTCCGTTCTTCCATGATTCCAATTGTTGGATATTCACCTAGTGGCAAGATTATTACCCTCTTTTCCCCATGGGGGGGTGGGAATGGGTTTGGGGTGTTAGGAAACTTAGAGAAATAGAGGATAATGTCAGATGTTCATCTTTCCCCCTTTGCTCTTTTGATTAGTGAGAAAAGAATATATATCGCACTTCTTTAGTGTAAGCAAGAAGGCTATTTAGGGAAGTTAATTCCAAGTGCACAAACCAATGTTAAAGGTTTCGCTCAAATTTTGATATTTCAGTTTCGCAAGATGTCGAAATGAAACTCCATGTGATATGTAAAAACTGCAAGGTTTCGGTCGAAATTTCTTTGCTTCAGAAAAATTTCGACCATGTGTGTGGTTTAGGTATCACAAACCTTTAATATAAAATGTATAGTTTCGAATTTCGTTGGTTTCAACTTTAAGTTTTTTGGAAACTTGATTTTTATAATATTTGTCCAAATCACTCCCATACAAGCGTGGAACCATGGTTCAAGATCTCGCTAAAGTCTTGTTTTCTGGCTTTGGCGAGTCAAGACCATTGGCGATACTGAAAAACAAAAAATATCTCGCTTGAAATCTCAGTTTCTCTCAGGGATTTTGGTTCATTTCTCAGTTTCGATTTGACTAGGTCGAACCAAGCCAAGTCACATGATGTTTTAAACCCCATTTCGATGAGATTTTTCACCTTTCTTGCTAGATCTCTCCTGTCTCTCCCTAATGTGAGTCATATATGTATAACAAACAATTTTTTTTTGTCTTTTAATTCCTACCTTAAGCTATTCCCCATAATATCTAGGCCATACGGCCACCGAAACCCATGCCGAGTTGGCCCTTCCAAAAATACGTGGTTTCGCCAAGATCTTGCAAGATCTTGGTTTTTGGCCTGGGTGAAACCAAGACCTCAAACAATGCATGGAACAAATATAATATTTGATAATTATGAAATGGTTTATAATTTATGGTTATTTATTCCTAATGCATATTTTAGATTTTAATTTTGCTCACTTTTTTAACAATATGCACTGATGCCTGAAAGAAATTGACCTGAATGAGTGACTAGAGTTAGAAGGAATCGATCTGACCACAATCCCCTCCATGTCCCATTCCGAACTAGATGAGCCATAATACCTTTTTAGATGCATGGCGTTGAGAGGATCTGCTCATTCTTCACCTTCTGAGTTAGCTATTCTATATGCATTCTCAGGGTGAACCATGGTGATGTCTTTTCAGTTTGGCCCAAGCTTTCCGGGTGCAGCAGAGGGAAAAATCAGACTCAACATACTCCCAATACCTCCCCCGCCCCCCTTATTTCGCGGAAGGTTTCACAATTTTGTGGTTCTATATGCCTTTAATTTCATTGTTTCATTACACCCTATTTCCTGGAATTAATTACTTCATTAATCCTCAATTCTTATTATTTATGTCAGAAGTATGGCTTCATGTCTGTTGTCCCAGCATTGTTAGTTCTTCCTGCTTCTAGGTTACATATTTCTATGTTTTGATGGATGTCCTGTTTGTTTGGATATCTAGGTTTGGCAAGCGAACAGTCGAGGGAATTGCCAAAGATGGTTGGAATGCCCTTGCCCGTTACTACCTGAATAATTTCCGTGATGGGACAAAACAGGTTGGTGTAGATTATTTACCTATTGTATCTGAGATTATAATGTGGAACCATGGAAGTGGTGGGTTATTTTCCCTTGGTTTTCAATTGCATCATCTTTTCTCATTCATATTTTACTTCATGGACCATGAAGATCTGTCCTTTCCAAGAATATATAATGTTGATTAGTTTATGCATCTATCTAGTTCTTCTTCATCAAGATGGGTATAGAAGAAACCTTTTAAATATATTATTTAACTACTGGATTTTATGAAGAAAATGAGAAGAAAGAAAGTAATAAAAGACAGTTGGGTTTAAGCCTCTTCCACAAGCTAGGGAATAACAACACAGGACATAAAAATAAGAGTTAAAAGAGGATTGGTCACTGGAGTTTGCCGATTGTACCCAAAAACCAGTTGGAATACTCCTTAGCTAGCTAACTCAACGACAAGAGAACTAATGACCTAGGTCCACGGTCCACTAATGCAAACACTGATTCCAAAAGCCTACTTTTGGGTCACTATGGGTCCACGAGAATGATAAATATCTCATTAAGGATTGAATGACAATTCTGTAAAAATAGAGAAGTTCAGGACCCTTCAAGAAAAGGAAAACAGAATATGGGATGTTGAATTGGAAGAAAATATGACTTGTGTCAAATAATGGACACAAGCTTCTCTATGTATAATTAAAGAAAACCCTGAAGGGCTTAAGGGTCTGTTTGGATAACACCCCTAAAACCCATTAAAGTATTAAACAATAATCCATTATTGCAACACTCCCCCTCAGGTTGGTGCATGGTTATCACACATGCCCAACTTGCACAAAATAGAATAAAAAACTTTGCTACTAAGACCCTTTGTGAGTATATCAGCTAAATGATCTTGACTTCTCACAAAAGGAAGGCATTTAAGCCCTTGCTTCAACTTCTCCTTGATGAAATGTCTGTCAACTCAACATAGTACGATTATGTTGAATTGGATTGTAAGCAATACTGACGGCAAATTTATTGTCACAATGTAACATCATAGGCATCTGAATGGGCAACCCCCAAATCTTGAAGAAGACCTCTAAGCCACAGCAACTCACAAATACCATAAGCCATTTAGCACTAGACCTGGTAACCACTGCCTGCTTCTTACTACACCATGTAACTAGGTTGCCACCAACAAAAGCACAGTAGCCTGAAGGAGATCGACGGTCATCTGGAGAACCTGCCCAATCAACATCAGTTTAGGCATCTACTCTCATGTGTTCTGAAGGGGAGAATAAGATACCATTCCTAGGAGTAATCTTCAAATACCAAAGAATAAACACAACTTCCATATGAGAGGAATAAGGATCATGCATATGCGAACTCATAAGGTTAACTACATGAGCTATGTCTGGTCGAGTGTGAGACAAGTAGATGAGTCGCGAGGGCCTTCATATGCTTCACCTTTTCTCGCTGACGCGTATAAAGAAGTCAAGGTCAACCTTGGTCGCTTTAGCGTATCAACACTAAAGGGGTGGGCCAAACAGAATGGGTTGACTGCACAGTGGCAGAAGGAGTGATGGGTAAGACGGCCCTACAGGGAAGCGGATTTCAACGATAGGGGCCGTGATGTAGTTGGGCGATGGGTTTAGAAGAAATATTATTTTTTAATTTGGTTCTTTATTTACTTTCCTTTTTAGTTAGAAATTAGTTTGGTAAGAAATATTGGCTCCAAATGTGGCAGCTGAACATCAAGTTGCTTATCACTGCCTCATACTCTTGAGTCTTGTCATTTAATAGATAAAAAAAATACCAATATTTTTTAATTTCTATGTAAAAGAAATAACCAAGAAAGCTAAAAATGGGAAAAAACCAATGTTGTACTTTGGAATTTTCTATTTTACATCTAGTTATTTTCTTGGGTACCTAAATGATGGACCCAAAAACGGCACAATTTTAATCAGGCATATATGCATTGTCAACGGTCTTACCTGATGTAGAGAAGTGTGCATAAACTAGATCCAAATCTTGCCAATCAGGGTTACGCTGTTGATCGCTTTTGTCGATTAAAAGCTCACTATTTCTTGCTAGGAAATAGAAAGGGGGAGGGAAAATCTTCTTTTTCTTTTCCTTTTTGTTATGACAGTAAAATCTCCCTTGATTTTACTTTTATATGATTTGTGATTTCTCTCCCCATAATCTCCCCCCTCCCCCAAAAAAATAAATTTCTTAAAGGTTTTCTTGTTTATTTTGATTGATTATGATATTTGTATCTAGATAAGCTGATTGTATTTGTTGGACACATTTCACACATTATTAGAATAATTCGAGTCGTAAATTGCATTGATGAATATTTATTCTTTACTTTGTTCCCTTTTTTCCCCCAACTATAGTTTCTGCATGTGCTTCATATAATTATGACCACAATTTCTGTTGCAAAAATTTGAAGGATGCAATTGATCTCCTGCAAGGACACTATATTATATCTGTTAGTCGGGATATGAATCCACCTTCACAAAAAGGGAAACTTGAGGATATCGCGGTAAGTACATTTTATGTGGCATCTGTTATTTCTCTCTATTTCTGAAGTTCTTGATTACGTTCTCCCCTTGCGAGGACTCAAAGATGTCTTTTTAAAACTCCTCTCACTAAAAGAACTATTGTTTACCCGACCTAACAATATTCTTTCTTAAAAGAGACTGCAGAACACTTCAAAATTTAATCACTCAGATTCAGATTTTTTTTTGGGGGGGGGGGGGTGGGGTACCTATAAGCTATATATAAGAAGGCAAAGGCGTGTTTTGCCTCAAGGGAAAATGAGATTTGCTAACTCTATTGCAGATGAATTGGCTAGGGTTGGAGTGGGTTGGGATTTCTTCTATACAGAGCCTGATCCTCTATTGTGGGGCCCTTCTTAAACTTTAGTCATGTGCCTTATGTCTTCCAGTTACTACAAAAGTTAGCCATTTCTGGATTATAAAAACAACTACTTGAACCATTTCTCTGTATTCATGATGCTTCATATTTGATTGTCACGGTTTTGACATTAGTCTTCTAATAAAGATGAGAATGCAATTCTCATCTTGTTTGTACTAAAAAAAATTGATGCTTGCTTTCAGCTGTCCTTTTCAAAGTGATGATGACTGTTCCCAAGTATAGTTGTTAATTCTCTGATTAATTCATGAATTATTTATCCAAACTGATTAATATGATTTATCCTGCACAAATATGACCTTTTCCCAAAGATTCGAACAAAATCAAGATTTTTAATCCAAATTATATGAATAATTCAGCTTTGTTAGTGGAGTTTACAAAAATAATAAACTGGTAAAAAATTTGAAGGGAGAGTGTTGGGACCTAGCAGCATGCACCAATGGGGGGGCAGGATGGGGAGGGGCATGGGGTCATTTCCAAAGAGAGAGAGAGAGAGAGAGAGAGAGAGAGATATTGGTTGGGCACTTTGTAGTCCATAGTCCATCCCCCAGCAGCGTTTGTAGCCTTTCCCCATCTAGATAGATATTGGTTGGGCACTACATAGGCCATATCCCATACCCCACCCAAGTTCA
This sequence comes from Macadamia integrifolia, assembly GCF_013358625.1. NCBI lineage: Eukaryota > Viridiplantae > Streptophyta > Magnoliopsida > Proteales > Proteaceae > Macadamia > Macadamia integrifolia. The sequence goes on along the minus strand of NW_024868382.1, from coordinate 70,270 downwards.
ATTGTAAGTTTGTGACCACCCCTATTTATAAGGGTTGTCTCCCTTCTATTGTTTCATGTCTATCTTATGTGGAGCTAAACTACTATGACCACTCTTATTTATGGGGATTGCCTCCCTTCTATTGTTTCATGTTTATATGATGTGGGACTAAACTATCATGATGTAAATTTATCCATACTCCTTCCTATTAATACAAAAGACTAGTTAAATAGCATTATTTTGGTCATCATATTACAAATACGTTCTTTTCTTTATGGATCTTATGAAAAGTTCCATGGAATCCTTTGCTAAAAATTCAAAACGATCTTTACATTAAACTCAAAGACTATAAGATCATCTAGTCCTCTTTGACTAAGCCAAGAGTTGGTGCAATCTGCAGTGGTTTTGGTGAGAGCATAAAGTTGGCTATTAAGATGTACTCTCATCATCTAATTGTCTATTGGATGATGAATTAATCAAAGGAGAGATACTATTAGAATGACCACTGTATATTGTTGACTTACCCAGGGCCTAGATTTCCATCCAATTATGATGCAAATAGAAGTTGTCGAACTACCACCAGAGACTTGGGTGTTTTTCACATGTTTTTTGAGTTGAGCAGGTCCCTGGTTCATCTGGTTCCGGATATTCTGTTTATTTATTTCCTCTTCCTCATTATGACTGCAGTGGTTTTGGTGAGAGCATAAAGTTGGCTATTAAGATGTACTCTCATCGTCTAATTGTCTATTGGATGATGAATTAATAAAAGGAGAGATACTATTAGAATGACCACTGTATATTGTTGACTTACCCAGGGCCTGGATTTCCATCCAATTATGATGCAAATAGAAGTTGTCGAACTACCACCAGAGACTTGGGTGTATTTCACATGTTTTTTGAGTTGAGCAGGTTCCTGGTTCATCTGGTTCTGGATATTCTGTTATTTATTTCCTCTTCCTCATTATGACTGCATTAATTATTTTAATCTTTTGACTAGTTTAGTTGCATGGCAGAGTTAAGAAGTTCCTCTTGTTACTTTTGCAGTCTTTCCCACTGGCTTTGGTGATAATCTTGGCTGGGCTCTTCTTTGCGACCATGTCGCTGAGGCAAGGTTAGTTGATTTATCTCCATCTCATGAATTCAGTAGCTTGGTCAAGGAAGGCAAGTACTAGAAGAGACCACACCCATTTTGTGTATCATCAGCATCTCAAACAACAGTGGCAGGGAGCTGTAAATTTGACTTTTTGTGGTATTGCCTTAAGAAATGAACTCAAATAAAAAATCTTGACACCTTCCCAGTGTATTCAGTCGGAGCAGGGTAGTTACCTTGGACTATCCTGTAGGGGTGAAAATCGAAGACTGGCTCAAGTTAATATGGAACTGTTTTCAGAGTTGAGGAAGGCCCATAGGAAAACAAAACATAGAAATCTAGAATGAGGAACAAGGTGGAACGGATTCCTTGTGCTTCATAGGTGGATCCGTGTGGAAAATCTCTCTGATTTTAAGGATTGCGAGCTGCTTGTATTGGAGACCGGTATCTGTATCCCCGTAACCTGTAGGTATCCTGTTATTGTTTAGTTTTCTCAGGATCATCACTTAGCCAAGATGTTCACCTTACCAGCTGGCTAGAGGAAACCATTAACTAACCTCCCCTCCTTAAATTTGTCAATGTACCTTCCCTTCTTTAATCCCATGGAAGCCTTAACCTTTTCCATTGATTTTTCAAAAAGCCATCCGATTGACTGCTGGTTTCTTAATCCACCAAATTAACTTGCAGTGTCGCCTCATCCCCATTCCTAATCCCATAATTACTGTTCTAAGATCTGCAAGTCTTCCCTGAAATATGCTCTTTGACAGTCATCAAGAAACTATATCCGTGTTTTAAAAATCTCCCAAAAGAGGGGGGGGGAGGGGGGGGG
>NW_024868382.1:31771-68352 GCF_013358625.1 Macadamia integrifolia | reverse complement strand
AAGAAGAGGGAAAAAAGAAAAAAAAAAGAATCGTAGGCGAAGAAGAAGCCAGAGGAAGAAGAGGGAGAAAAAAAAAAAGAAATCGTAGCTCGAAACGCGAAGAAGAAGCAGAGGAAGAAGAGGGAGAAAAAAAAAAAGAAATCGTAGCTCGAAACGAAGCAGGGAGGGAAAAAAAAATTACAAACATACATACCTTTTTCGAGGACGTTGAAGAGAGAGTCGCAGGGTCGTGTTCAATCGATCGGTTGAATCATAGCGGTTCTCCGACGATTGTTAGTTTGTAATGGCAGTCACAGGTCACCGGCCGGTAGAGAGAAGGACTGAACAAGAGAAATGGAGGGTTTTAAAAAAACTTTGCATGTTTTATTTCCCCCCACCACCAAACCCTTTTTTTTTTGTTCACTTGAGAGTAAATGATTCCATGTGTCTCACATCCTTTAAAAACCTGTACTTCAGCAAATGAAAAATTAAGAATCAGAATATAAAAAATAAATAATTAAGTAAAAGTAAAAAAAAAAAAAAAAACACCAAGGCGGTCGCCTTTGGTATAAAGGCGTCCAAGGCGACCGCCTTTTATACTTCAGCAATGGCGTCCCTCGCCCTGGCCCTAAAAAACCGCTTGGACGCCTAGGCGTCGCCTAGGCCATAGTTGTCACGGCGTCAAATCGATCCAAGGCGGTGGAGGGGTGGCTAATCGATTTGGCGATGAATCGCCCGTTTTGGCGTTGCCATGGCGGTCAAATCGCCCGTGTGTCATTTTTTATTTTTTCTATTTTCTAAAATTATTTAATATGCTATTTTTTTTATTTTCCCTATTTTTTAAAGTTATTTAGCATGCTACAAGCCTAAAATATATACCCTATAACATATAAAACAAACATTAAGTAACATCAAATAATCATAAAAAATCAACATAATCAAGTCATAAAAAATCAACATAAATTATTGACTTATACAGTTATACATCAATTCATCACTCATCAAGTCATAAAAAATCAACATGTACATCACACAAAAGTAAAAAGTAAAAGGCTAACCTGTGATTGAAGCTTGAAAGCAATGGTTGGAAGTGAGTGAGCAACCTGAACAAAGTAAAAGGTATATATGTCAGTATATCATATATGAATGACAGAATGAGAAATATATATTTGGAAACCAAAAAATAGAATCATTAGATCAAATGATGAGATAAGTGGCTAACCTGTTAAGCTATTAGTGACTTACTGAAGCAATAAAGCTTGATAGCAAATGAACTCAACATAAAAAAAAAACTTAACTAATCATCCAAGTTCAAAGTTTAAAGTTTAAAAAATATATAAAATCCAAACACTCAAACAGTCAAACACAAATAACTTAATCATCATAATCATCCAACAAATCAACAGATGGCAGATTCCTTTGTTGTCCTTGTCCACTAGAAGCATTTGCATTTTCATCAAAATTATCTATGACATCCAAGTCATCATTCACATCATCCTCTTCTTCCAAATCTTCTTCCCCATCTGATTCTGATGACTCCCCAACATCCCTCCCTCTACCACGGCGTGTGTAGCACAAATTTCCTCTAGAGGTTGATGATTGAGCTCTCCTGGGTCGATTGGGCCCCTCCATTGTTGCCCCCATTGCTCTACCAGCAACGTCCCATGTGAGATCAGCATCGGGATGGACTACATCATCCACTTGCTCGTCAATCATCCACTCACTACTCCAATCCAGTTCATCAAGCACAAGTGGATCCTAATTTCTGTTGAGGAGACGTCTTTCTTGAAACCTTTCTTCTAGGCGGCGATTGTATTGAACATAGACTAGATCATTCAAACGTTGATGTTCCAGCCTATTCCTCTTCTTGGTATGAATTCTGAATTCATAAACAATAGAGAACAACAAACAAAGTTATTGTTCCAAAAATAAAAAGTCTAAAATATGAAATAGAGACTTGAGACCCAGCTACTTACAAACTCAAATGTGCTCCAGTTGCGCTCGCAACCAGAAGAGGAGCAACAAAGCCCTAGAATACGTCTTGCAATCTTTGAAAGCTCAAAAGCATGACCTCCAAATGAACCCCACCAAGTAACTATAAAAAATAAATATATATAAAAATAGTTAGATTGATATTTAATATATCACACAAGCAAAACAACTAAACATTAAACAATGAACTCTACTTACTAGGACTCATGGTTGCCCGTGATCTAATTGCCATATCCGAGGCAAAACCACCTCGAGAATATCTATACAAAGTGGCTTGAGTATTTATCTTGTCTTGTAAAGCTGGTTCATGTATCATTCTTTCAATGACTTCATTAAATGCAAGCTGTAGAGAAGATATAATTTGGTAGCCACCATCATCACCTTCCTTATAAGAAAAAAATTTGCCAGGATTAAGAAATAGTGCTGCTCCATACAAAGGACGCCCCATCTGAATCTCCCAACGCCTATTAACAATATCCAACACTTTCTTGTAGTGCCTTTCTTTATCTCCAAAATTTTCTTTTATTTTCTTTTTTGCCTCATCCATGGCAAATTGAACCTCAGGCATAGAAGGCCTCTCATCACCATCCACAATCCTCAAGACAGTAAGAAGTGGTTTTGAAGCTCTAAGACAATTTTCCACACCATTCCAAAATGCTACCGCAAACACCGTCTCAACCACTTTCTTCCCAGCTTCGGTCTTTGCCAAATTAGAACTAGTCCATTCTTCAGAAATAAACAAATGTCTCAAGTCATCTCTATGTTTTAACAAGCTTTGAAGTGTCAGAAATGCAGTTGCAAATCTAGTAGCTGCTGTCCTCACAAGATCCCTCCCATTTGTTCTAGCCCTCATTGCATCAAGAATGCGTGTGTGCCTGTAGATGAAGTTGGTTACTTTTTTTGCCTTACTTATCACAGTCCTATTAGCATTCAAGAATCCTATTTCCTCCAACATCAGGTCAATGCAATGCGCTGCACAAGGAGTCCAATACAACTTTGTCCTCTTCTGCATCAGCATTGTACCGACTAATTTATAAGCCGATGCATTATCTGACACAACTTGCACAACATTGTCCTCACCAATTTCTTGAACTTTGTTGTCAATCAATTCAAACAACTTCTCTGCAGTTTGAGATATACTAGATGCATCAACAGATTCCATGAAATAAGTCCCCTCTGGACAGTTAACGAGGAAATTAATTAAATGCCTTCCTCTTTTATCCGTCCACCCATCAGTCATTAGAGTGCACCCATACTGCTTCCAATACTCTTCATATTTATTCTTCATCTCTGCAGTTCTATCCTTTGCTGCCTTCAACAATGGCACTCTCACTTCATGATAACTTGGGGGCTTATATCCTGACCCGTACTGTGCAATAGATTCTACCATCACCTCAAACCTCCTTGACTTAATAGCATTGAATGGAATACCACACTGATAAACCCAGTCAACAATGTGATTATCAACTCTCTTTTTTTCTTCCGCTGATCTAAACCGGTTCTCTATAGTAGTCTGAGTACTACCTTTAAGATGCCTCTCAGCAACCACTTGCTCAGGAGTCCGTCTAACATGAGCATCCATGGGGCCCCTTACTTGTGGCTGAATGACTACTTTCTTTTTCTTAGCAAATGTCCCAGAGCTAGGAATAAGTCTAGAGGTTGTAGAAGAAGGAGTCCTACTAGACTGTCTTTGACCTTCAACTTCTATATCAACATCAGCACCAACACCAGCACCAACACCAGCACCAGCATCAACATCAACATCATCATCATCCAAAATGTCTTGCATCCTTTTCTTCTTATTGCGCATAAGAGCTTCATTCATCTCTGTAGCAATCGCTACAGTTGTCTTGGTACACTTAGCAACATCTCCATATCCACCCACCAAATGTTGCTTTAACCTTTTAATTCCACACTTGAGGTTTTTTCCACAAAGAGTGCATTTAACAAGGTTCTTGTCTGACAGGTCAGGCCAATACCCATACTTCCACCCAGGGTCATTTGATTTGGCCTTCCTGGTTGGGTCTTTGGATGGATCATATGCAGCCGTGCTTATATTATCACCCCCACTACTACCAGGTCCACCAACAGTACCATCCATTATGAACTCCTATAGTCCTATCCTACAAGTTACAAAACAGAGTAACAAAGTATGTTAAGTGTTAACCAATAACATTAACATGATAACATAAAAAAAAAACAATCAAACACTCACAAATCCAACTTAATCATTTCACTTAACACAAATACACAACCAAGACCATTGTCAAGTTCTTATATTTTTTTTTTTCCAGCAATCTAAAATATATGATTTCCCATCTTCAGATCAAGATCAAACTCTAGATAGTAGATAACTAGATATACAGATAAAGAGGAAAACATATTATAAACATTGAAGATTTGAAGTTACTAGTAGGTGGGGCCCTTACCTGGTTGTCGCTCTTGCTGCCGAAGGAGAAGATGTCGCAGGCGATATCGTATTGTGGTTGTTGTCGTTCTTGCTGCCGGAGAAGGAGCAAAGAAGATGTCACTGTTGGTTGCTGCCGGAAAACCAGTCCTGTTGGTGGCTGCCGGAGAAGGAGAAAAAGGAAAAGAGTTGCAGACTTGCAGTGGTGGCTGCCGGAGAAGGAGAAGGAGGAAAAGAGTTGCAGACTTCCAGTGGTGGCTGCCGGAGAAGGAGAAAGAGGAAAAGAGTTGCAGACTTGCAGTGGTGGCTGCCGGAGAAGGAGAAGGAGGAAGAAGACTTGCACGGTGGCTGCCGGAGAAGGAGAAGGAGTAGAAGAGTTGCAGCGGTGGCTGCCGGAGAAGGAGAAGGAGGAGGAGAAGACTTGCAGCGGTGGCTGCCGGAGAAGGAGAAGGAGGAGAAGACTTGCACGGTGGCTGCCAGAGAAGGAGGAGGAGAAGAGTTGCAGCGGTGGCTGCCGGAGAAGGAGAAGGAGGAGAAGAGTTGCAGCGGTGGCTGCCGGAGAAGGAGAAGGAGGAGAAGAGTTGCAGCGGTGGCCGCCGGAGAAGGAGAAGGAGGAGAAGAGGTTGCAGCGGTGGCTGCCGGAGAAGAAGAAGGAGAAGGAGAAGAAGAAGGAGGAGAAGAGTTGCAGCGGTGGCCGCCGGAGAAGGAGAAGGAGGAGAAGAGTTGCAGCGGTGGCTGCCGGAGAAGGAGAAGGAGGAGAAGAGTTGCAGGATTGCAGCGGTGGCTGCCGGAGAAGGAGAAGGAGGAGAACAGTTGCAGCGGTGGCTGCCGGAGAAGGAGAAGGAGAGAACAGTTGCAGCGGTGGCTGCCGGAGAACGAGAAGGAGAAGAGAAGAACCAGCGGTGGCTGCCCGGAGAACGAGAAGGAGAAAAGAGAAGAACCAGCGGTGGCTGCCGGAGAAGGAGAAGAAGAAGGAGAGGAGCAGAAGACGCAACAGTGGCTGCCGGAGAAGGAGAAGAGAAATCGTTGCAGCGGTCGGAGAGGAGCAGAAGACGCAACAGTGGCTGCCGGAGAAGGAGAAGAGAAATCGTTGCAGCGGTCAAGGGTTTTCGGTTTTTGTCTCTTCGAACGCTCGAGCTTCGATCGAGGGTTTGTGGCTTTGTCTCTGGCGTTAATTGGAAATTTGAAATCGACCGAGGGTTTGGTCTCAAATCATAATAGAAAATGTTAGTAAAAAAAAAAAAAACCCAATTAAAATATAATAAATAAAATATTGTTAGTAAAAAAAAAAATCGACCGCCTAGGTACTAAAACGTGGTATGGCGTCCATGGCGACGCCAAGGCGTCGCCTATCCGTCCAAGGCGACCGCCAAGTGTGAAACCATTAGTCGTTGTACTGCCATGCCTATGATTTACCGCCGGGACGCCAAGGCGCCGCCTAGGCGACGCCTTGACAACTATGCTCATTAGTGTCCAGAATCTGCATTCATTTTTAACTGTGAAAATCCAATTATTATGTTGTGATAAACGTGCTATTTCTTCTGTATGTCCACATTTTCTCTGTGGTGATAACATGTACTTGCCTACAATGGGATCTAGAATCACTGCTTTTGCTTTTGTCTTCCCTGCAGTTCGAACTGATATTCGCAATTTGTTCTTTTCGGTGTTCTGGGCGGGCCTGAGTTTGTGTATAGCAGCATTTGTGAGAGCCAATGGCCGGATTTTTTGCAATCGGCCTCGTTTGCATAAGCCACGAAGTTGAGGGACCAAGAATTCTGTCCTATCTGTGACATAAGTTGTGCAATCTGTGGCCTATTTTATTTATTTTTTAGTTTATTTTTTGTAGCATAATCTGCTCGCACTGTTGACCTTATAACCAAATTAGATGGTCCATTCTTTTATTTATTTTTGGATTACTCATTCCCACTACACTGAAATAAAGAAGTTTCTTGTCTGTCCCTCATTCAGTACCCGCAAATTTCATCACTATACAATCTTATGCCTGTTTTTATTTTGTAGTCTTACCTGCCATAAACCAGATTATTAGCTACTTTCTTTTGATTCTCTATCTATAGTTGATAATTCAAACATTTGAAAAGCTGACCGCCTATGTTATCTGAGATTGTGGCTTTTCTTCAGTCTTAAAAGCTCTCCTTCTCGCATTATAAATCGGTTGAGACTAATTGGACCGCACGAATTGCACTGCAAATGAGTCAGATATCCCTACTCATATCATCGTCAATTTTATTTTTTCTAGCAATGAAAATCCCTTAACTTGTTTTGTTTCATCACATGTACTGTAAGTATTCCTTATGAAAACATTTCATGGATTAGTTTTGTTAGTTGATCAAAATAATCTGAGGTGTGATTCGCCCTCAAACCCTCCTCTTTTTCCTCAGTTGATCAAAAATGTCAATTTTCCCATGTAACACCATGAACCACCAGACCTATTGAAAACTAGGAGGGAAGTATCTAAAGTATATGGATTATAGAACTCAGATTTTGGCCAGAATTGATTTTGAGCACTTGATAAAAAATTTCACTTATTTTTGTCCTGATTAGCGGTGTCTTGGCGATTACTGGCTGAACTTTTTCCTGAAATTTGAGTATTGTGGCCATATGATCTTCCCAATGTTGGATGGATCATTCAATGGAAACCCAAGTGAAGTCTGTCCGAGGTGTAGCTCAAAACCGGTACTCAATTCTTGAGAACACATAATCCAGACCCCATGAACGTGACCAGAAATAGATCATCTGACCCTCATCCTTGTTGTTCATGGTAATATAAGTCTAAAGATCAGATAACAGATGATTTTACACAGGCACCGTTAGGCATTCCTTCTGGGTTAAAAGGGGCAAGTGCCAGTACTATGTGGTATGAGCTTCATTAGCTATGTGTGAGGCTAGTCATAAGCAAAAGAATCATCTAAAAGGTTGTTTCTATAAAATAGCCCTTTCGAGACTTGTTGATCTGGGTTTTTGGGACCCCAACTTATCTTGCAGTCGGCCTAGTCTGGACCATAATACTATCCTAGCTGCTAAATGTTGATAATGGATTCAATCAACTACAGGTAGGCAATGCAGCATATGGGAATAACACCAATATTTAGCTTCCATTTCTCTACCTTTATCATTTTGGGAGACTTCAATGAGGTTTTAGCAGCGGAAGACAAATTTGGAGGTCAACCTTTTAAACGTTACCATCATCGTTAATTCTTGAAAATCTCATTTCCACTTTTGGGTTGGATGAAGTTACGACCATTGGAAATCATTTTACCTGGTCTTACAAGCAAAAACCTCCCCAATTGATCAAAGAAAAGATTGATAAAGCCTTTGCTTCTTTCTCCTGGTTAACCTTTCCCCACTACTTCACTCACCAAGCTCCCCTCCACTGGCTCTGACCACAATGCACTCATTTTAAACACTTTACCTCCCAATATAGGTTTCGAAAACTTTTTCATTTTCAAGATGCATGGATGTCCCACCCTGATTTCATACCTTTTTGTTATAGATCTTGGAAAAACTTGGACATTGATAATTTGATGACTAAATTTGCTTCCTTTAGCAAAATCCTAAACCGGTGGAATCATTCCTCTTTTGGCCATATTGACCATTTGAAGCATTCTCTGCTTGATTCCCATCTCAATTTGGAAAACTCGACTTCTCCACCTCTGGATGAGATGTCACAAATTTCCTCCAAAATTGAGTGGATCTTAGCAGCTGAAGAGAAATTCTGATTTAAAAAATCCAGGCGTTTGTACATCAACCAAGGTGACCACAACACTTGGTTCTATCACACTCGGCCCGTGTTAATGCCAGAAAATGGAACATTGAATTCATTCTTTGACTCTGGGGAACAAATTACTGATCCTAGAGCCATTGCAAGAAATTTCTCATCCTCTATCCTCCCTTTTCACCACTTCTAACCCTCTTGACCCTTTGTTTATTGAATGTATTTTGCCATCAATCCTCAATCCCCTCAAAGCTGAATTACTTTCTCGGCTCCCTTCTTATAATAAAATAAGGAGCATAGTTTTCTCTTTTGCAGCCTACAAAGCTCTAGGATCTGATGGTTTTCAGGTAATTTTTTATCAAAATTTTTGGGACCTTATCAACCCTGATGTTTGTGACCTTGTTACCAGTTTCTTTAGAGTCATCTCCCTTCCCTTTGGAGTTAACCGTACTCTTGTGTGCCTGATTCCCAAAAAGGAAAATGCCCATAGGGTAGAGGAATTCAGACCGATCAGTCTTTGTAATGTATCATACAAAATCATTTCAAAAATTCTTGCAGTCAGATTAAAGGGGGTTCTACACAAAATTATTTCTCCTTTCCAATCTATTTTTGTCCTTGGAAGACAAATCTCTGACATTATTATTATTGTTCAAGAGATTTTTCACTTCATCAAACATACTAAAGGAAGAGCTGGTTTTGTGACTATTAAGTTAGACATGGCTAATGCCTGTGATAGATTAGAATGGGGTTTCTTACGAGCTCTTTTTTATTATCTTGGCTTTGGAAACAAATGGGGAGACTTGATTAGCTATCTTATTAGCTCTTCATTCTTTTCTATTAAACTCCGTGGCTTTGCATTTGATTTTTTTGAGCCCTCTAGAGGAATTAGACAAGGATACCCTCTTAGCCCTTTCCTTTTTATTGTTGCTATGAAAGCTTTATCTAGACTGCTCACCACTTATAGAGACCTTAATTTGTTTAAAGGGATCAAGGTTGCCCGAAGGGCACCTGAAATATCTCACCTATTCTTTGCTGATGAAACTTTCTTATTTTGTCGGGCTACCCTTGAGGATATTTCAACTATTAAATGCATTTTGGATTTATTCTCAGATATTTTTGGCCTTGCCATTAACTATGATAAAAGTGGTTTAGCTTTTAGCTCTAATGTTGATGCCATTATCAAAGCCTCTCTATGCTGCACACTGGGTATTAGTGAGATGAAGAATGATTCTCTATATCTTGGCACCAATTTATTTCATCACACAGCAAGAACTAAGGGATTCACCCATATTGTTCGCAGAGTGCAAAACAAGCTCTCTTTTTGGAAAGCTAATCTCTTGTCTTATGAGGCAGAATAGTTCTAATCCAATCAGCCTCGTCCACTATTCCTTCATATCTCATGTCCTGCTTTGCTTTTCCTAAGTCCATTTGCAGGAAACTTGATTCAATTTATCTACAATTCTAGAATGGAGATCAGAAGCAATCAAAGAAAACTCATCTTATTGGGTGGCATAAAGTTTGTTACCCTAAATCTCAAGGAGGACTGGGTATCAGGACTTCTAAGACCCAAAACAAAGTTTTTCCTATTGAAGTTGGGATGGCGTTTCATCACAGAACAAGATTCCCTATGGGCGCAGATAATTGCAAAGAAATACTTCCCAAATAGGTCAATTTTTTACTTGACCACTTTAAATAAAAGAGGATCTGTCACCTGGAATAGCATTGTAAGTATCCTCCTTATCCTTAAAAAAATGGTCTATATTAAAATTGGGAATGGTAGGAACACTAATTTTTAGATCGATCCATGGATACCCACTATCCCCAATTTTAACTGAGAAAGCATCAACAATAACAGACCAAGTGAATCTTGTCTAATGCAGGTCAGTGATTTTATGTGCCGTAATCAGTGGAATTCTAGTCTGCTATTAGCAATGCTCCCTCTCTCTCCCCACTGTTAATCATATCTTAAAAATTTCAGTTTCTTTAAGCAATGCTTCTTGGAGGTGTAAATTTTCCACAACATGGGTTCTTACCACCAAACTGGCTACGAAATTCTTAACTATTGGTTCATCTACTAACCAATTTGGATTATCATGTAGGTGTACTTGCTCATCTCTCTTCCAACATTGGTGGCGATTTCTTTGGAAACCAAACTCCATCCAAAATTTAAGATGTTTTTCTGGAGGTTAGCGCATGGTGGAATCCCTACCAAAGATATCCTAGGAAAATGGATGGATGTGGATCCCACTTGTGGATTCTGTCAAAATCAGCAGGAATCTATTGATCATATTTTCATCTCATGCAAATTTTTAAAAAGAATCTGGGCAACTAGCCCATTGGGACTACGAACTGAATGTCTTTCTGATCTTCCTTTTAAGCATGTTATTATGTATTTCTTTACCTCTATCCCGGCTAACCATCAAAATTCCTTCTTTAATATGTTTATTGTCACATGCTACTTCATATGGTCACATAGGAATAAGACTATTTACAATCAAGTTAATCCAAATCCCCACATGATTCTTCGTCCTATGATGCAATGGACGGCACAAGCTTACCACCATATAACCCCCCAAGTGAATCAAACCAATGTTACTCTGTCAATTATCTCTAATCTTCTTGATGTGGATCCACCAATCTTCTTTTGTGTGGGTGTCACCGATGCAACAAACAACATTTCTAGATGGGCTACATGTATTATATACAAAGAAAATTTTATCTCATTAAATGTTGATTATTTAATGACAAGTAATACCATTGAAAGCATGCATTCCGGGACTTTTTATCAATATGAAGCAGGCGAGGAACAATGGATGAAGAATCGGGGAGATTTGAAGTGATACGGAAGATCTTGGAGAATTAATTTCAAATTACAATGCCACCTCATCGCCTTGGAGTGTAATTCCCCTGGTTTTGGACGTGCATAAGTTTCTATCTAGCATTACTTTTTGTTATGGACCCAATAGCAAAGTGGTTCTAGGATTGCATACCATCACACATATGATCATAGCAAAACGATCTCAGTTTTACAACTTTAGATCGTACAATGATGTAAATCACTTTCTCTCTACTTAATGAAATTTTCTTTTCTTATAAAAAAAATAAAAAGCATACGGTAATAACATTGCAGGTCCAAAGTCCAAACAGGTGAAAGGGAAGTTCCTTCTATGTTTGCATTCAACCAGCTTAGGTCCACAATGGGGCAACCATGTGGCTGACCTGGTCTCTTCCCCATCGCCACTCTGTTTCTAGTGCTCATATACATTAGGAAATCTATGAAAAATTGAAAGGTCACCATTTATGTATCCTATGACCTCAACAACGATCTTACTTTTCTTACAGACAATTTTCAACACATTATTTCAAGGCTTGAAGCTTGTTCAAGCATTCTTTGGTGCCTTTTTCCACACTGCCAAATGAACGCAGAAAACTATATGACTGATATGACTTCGAACTGTTGACTTGTATAGATGATCTATCAGGTACTAGGCGTTGATCCGCTTGAGGCAAGATAGGAGATTATTCTCTTTTCTCCTCCTTTATCCTTAGCACATGCAGTGTGCTTTTTGGTGCATTAGCACACCCTGAATCCCCCCATGTGAGAACGGGCACACTCTTTCTTTACAGTAAGTTGTAGATAACACACAAAATGTGCATCCGTACACCAACATAAAATAAAATAAAATGCGGTCTGGGAGATAACATGCATCCTTTTTCATTCTTATTTCTTTGCTGAGTAAGCTATCTTTATCTCATCTGCCACAGTGCCACTCCCATTCTACACTCGTACAATATAAACCTGAGTGCCATTCCAGAAAATTAGACAAGTCCTCACAAAAGATATAATATGGAAATCATAGTTTTTGAATCTCACCAGGGAAGGCAAAGGAGAATTCATTGAAACTGGAAGTCAAGTTGATGGACTCACAGTGGAAGATATTAAGCTGGCACCCAAGAACATCAAGACAGAATTAATAAACATGCTCAAGTACGTCATCAAATTTGCAAAAGGCTTCCTTTAGGAATATGATTGACTGTTCCATTTGAATATAGCATAATGCTCCAAATAATTTGAGTGCACCAGTGAAAAATCTATGAAGATCAGTTGAGAACTAGCGGCACTATCATTAAAATACTTTACCAGCAACATAGCTCAACTACTTCTATTTTTCCTTTAGATGCCTGCAAGAAGCAAGACCCATAAATACATCACTGTTCCTTCAAATTTAACTAAAAAAAATTTATATTTTGTCATACAGATAATGTTAGATTACTACATTTAATTCCGCACATGAAAATTAAATCTTCAACACTCCATCCTTAGTTCCCCTCAGAGTTTCAGGATAAAATTATGTTTTCAAGTAGTTCTAGATCTTAGAAAGAACGAGTCTAAATTTGATTGGTAAAGCATATCAACTTCAAGAATTAATAAACCCCAACTAATATGGCCAATATCTGTTAAAAAAGAAGCCGAAAACTCTAAAGCAAATGCAGAAACAAGGAGGAAAACCGTCACTGTTTGAGTAGAACAAAGCAATTTAATAATAACAGCTCCGGGATAAAAGCATGCTCGGAAAGGACTTGTAAGAATGATTAAGACAAAGGATTTAATTGCATTGAAAATGCTCAGTGAAACATCACTGTGACAGGATCAGTCCTATCATATCACTCCATGTGAATAAGCAATGATATCGAACAACATACTAAGGTAATACCACAAAAATGTTGAGTAAACTCTGTGCAGAAATAGAGCAATATATGTAACTAGTGATGCATGAGTCAGAAGTATGTCATTAACTAAAAACTATGATACTTCACGACATAAAGATACCTTTGTCCCAACTCATCTCTTAAAGGTAATCGAGAACAACAGTCTAGGAGAATCATGAGTCAGGCCAAGTAAGCAGCGAAACCGTCCTCTTGTAAAATCCACCAGATTGGACCTCGTTTTGCATTTGCTACTCAAACATCTAACCAGAGGTGAGCAAAGGCAGCCATTGGTTATGACTTGTCCTCTCCATAACACTGCATTTCATGGATCAAAGCAGGTACTTCAACCGCTTATGGCCCCAAGAGAAGGTTCTATCCTACACAAGGTTCAAAACTTTGCTTCCAGTTAATACGAAACTGTGAACCTCCACGCCAAACTTGACCATTTATTCCAGAGAAATGGTTACCCAGTATCTTCCCAGTAGTCGGGCAAATCATTTTTCTGGGATTGCAAACTTGATATACTTCCTTGACCCCAGCCCTTTTGTACCCTTTTAAGAACTTTCAATGCTATCCCACTCCCATCATCTCTGCAAAATAAAGTAAATGTTAAAGAATTTAGGAGTGCGAAAAAACAATCCTACAACCATTTCTTAGAAGGAAAAAAATGAATATATCCAGCAGATAAACGGTAAGAAATGCTTGAAACAGCACAAAAATCTTCATTATCACTAGTGCAGAGGCTTCTCTCCTAGGATGATCTTATACGCCAATGTTGGATGGTCAGAAAAGAGCATGGTGAGTTTCTGAATGAAGTACCTATACAATGGACAGTTAGTCTAACTTAATGGGTGGTTAATATTTGGCCAAGGATATATGCAAGGTGGAAATCTTCTTGCATTTGGACCATGAGTACTGCTACAAATGTTGTATGTTATTTTTCGTTCTACAGTATCGGGACCTTAGGTTTCCAGTTAACCAACTTTATTTAAACAAGACATCTGAATGACTATCAGGAAACGATTAAGAGAAAAGCTTAAACTTTCAAGAGGAGATGAAGAAATTATTAAAATAAATTGCAGGGAAAGTACATATAAGTTTGCAAAGCAATCATGACTTAGTAATACCAACACAGGAAAAGCCAAATAGAAATAAATCATAAGGAGCATTCAAACAGCCATACCTGTGTAACATAGAATGCCAATCACTTCCAGAAAACCCGCCTTCTTTTGGTTTCTGATGGTTCACTACCTTCTCATTAAATCCTTTTCTATAAACCTTGTTTGCTACTCTTCCTTCTGTAGCCAACTCCATCATCCTCTCGGCAAGTGCATCAGCTTCATGTTTGTTTCCACCTTTACCCAATGCATCAATCACTGGCATAAATGATGCAGGATCAAACCCACATTCTTTATCAACCATCTTGTGAAGAATGCTGCAAGCTTCCTCCAACTTCTCTTCCTTGCAGAGTGCCTCAACCAGATCTTTGTATGAGAAAGCTCCCACATCAAAACCTTTATCTATTGAAGCATCAAATAGTTCCTTAGCTTCTGAAATTTTCCCTCCAACAAGAAATTCATTAAACAATAAACTATATAGTGCTCCATTATGGCCACATATGCTTAAAGCAATTTCAAACACCTCTTGTGCTGCCCCAAAGTCACAGACCTTGCAAAACGATTTGATCAACAACCTGAATGAAGAAATATTAGGGAAGATACCCTCCCGCAACATTTTATCCAATAGAGTAGTAGCATCCTTTGTCCGCCCTCCTTCACAAAGAGAACTAATCAGGTTATTATAAGTGAAGACATTGGGGGAAACCCCTCGTTCTCTCATCTCTTTCATCAGTCTGTAGATCTCATCTATTTGTTGTTTACTCCCAAGGGCCCATATCAGTGAATTGTAAGTTCGAATACTCAAATTGCAACCTTTTTTTTCCATGTCTTGAAGAACCCGAAATGCCGATGATAGCTTACCGTGCTGACAAAAACCATGTATAAAAGTATTGTAGATAACTGGATCGGGATCCATGTTTTTCCCCATCATCTCCATGAATTTCCTTTTAGCTTCATCTAGTCTCCCAGCCTTGCATAACCCATCAATTATCATTGAGTACGTGATCAAATCAGGGACGCATCTCTTGCTATCGGTATCATCTACAAGACCAAGAAATGAGTTCCCTAGATCACCAAGGGCGGCACTTCCATGCATCCACATCCCACTAGCAATTTCAATTGCCTTATCCAATCTCCCATTCTTGCAGAGACCATCAATCACAATATTACAGGTCACAATATCTAATTCGTATCCTTTCTCATTCATTTTCTGCAGCAATTTCTCTGCTTCTGTGATCCTCCCTTCTTTCCATAAACTCTGCAACAAGATATTGCAAGTACAAGTGTTTGGATAACACCCATTCCTCATCATCTCATGGAGTATATTATTGGCTTCAGAGACCTTACCTTTACTGCAATATCCGTTAAGCAAAGTACTATAAGTTACTGTATCTGGTAAAATCTCATTTCTTATCATCAAACCCATAACCATTCTAGCATCTAACATCATCCCGTTCTTGCATAGCCCATCAATCATGATATTGTATGAGTAAATATTTGGGGTTATGCCCTTCACTAACATCTCTTTAAACACTAACTGTGACTCTAACAGCTTCCCATTTCTCACTAGACCTAACAACCATATATTGTAACTCTCCACTTTCGTAAAGACACCATCTCTTTTCATAGATTCAATCAGGACTTCAGCCTCCTCAATCATTCCTTCCTTGTAGAACCCTTGTAGCATTAAATTGAAGGTAATTAGATTAGGCCTAGGCAAACCCAAAGCGTCATCTGTCTGCATATCTCTGAAAATTCTAGAAGCTTCTATGATCTTCCCTGCATCACAAAGCGCTGAAATCCTGGCATTAAAAGTAACAACGTTGGGAAAGAGACCGTCCTCTCTCATCTTCTCTACCAATTTCTCAGCTTCATCAACCTTACCCTCCCTACAGAAACTAGAGACTAGAGTGTTGTAAATCACTCTATTAGGAGCACAACCATAACTTGGCATCGCATTCAAGAGCTCCAAACCACGGAGACTAAGTCCAGCTCTGCAATACCCACGAACCAAAATCCCAAAACTGAACTCATTCGGTTCACATCCTTTGTCACGCATTTTATCGAACACCTTTTGGGCTTCTTTTACACGACCAGAATCACAAAGGGAAGATATCAAAAGGTTGAAAGTGTAAGTTTCCGGTCTAGTCCCAGCGACTAGCATGTCCTTGTACAACGCAGAGACACATTCGAGCCGATTTTGACGAAGAGAGGATTCGAGCAACACGTTGTAGAGGCGAACTGGTGGAGCTTTAACCGGGAAATGTCTTCGAAGGAATTGAAATTCAGAGAAAGCCTTGTCAAGGAGACCACATTTTACAAGCTCTTGCGCGAGGGAGACAAGAGAAAGGCGGGCTATTTCAGGGGGCAGAACGAGGAGAAGCCTATGAAGTTGATCGATTTCCGGGATCATTTTCGCGCCAGCAAGAGTGCGTGCAATGGCGGGAATGAACTGAGGAATAGATGAAGTCGAAGGAGGAGGAGATAAGAGAAATTGTTTGAATAGGTTCCATGAGAGGAATGGATTGTGAGCATTCTTGAGGAAGGCTCTGGCCAGATTGGTGGTTTGATCCATTAATTTAACGGTAAATCGATATGGTTCCTAGTTTGAATCGTCATTCTGAAGAGTGGACATTGGAGTCACAAGACGAAACCGAAACAATTCAAATTTCAAATAACCAGTAATAATGAGGCTACGAGGAGTTGAGCTTGAGGGATTATTTTCCACTATTATAGGGGCACCGCTTCTGCAAGTGTTTTCTGTCCAGAGAGCGGGTAGGGGGCACGCACCCTATGAGGTACAAGCTGGTCATTGGCCTTTGTGTGTGTCCATGACGAGGTCGGGAGGAACAGAATAGCAATTTATTCCTATGGAACATTCATGAACAAGAGGATTTAATCGAAATTATCGACAAATTCTTATGTAGTCAATCAAATCAAATTTTAAATGATCCTCTACCACATCTCTATCTAATTTTAATATTTATTATCAGAATAAAAAAAACAACTATGATTCAATGGGTCGGATCTAGTGCATGGGTGGCCTTGGACAAAAAAACATTGTCTCATAATATTTGGGGGAAAGATAATGCTCCTTGGTTGGATAGTCCCAGTGCCAATGTGGGGCTGAACAAAAAGTAGGCATAGGAATTCAACATGGAGCAGGATGATTATTTTGTTGCCCCTGTGTCTAGGGGATCCAAGATCCTCTCTAACTGCTAGGGCACCCAACTCGCATTTAACAGTTGAGAGGACCTTAGGGTTCACGTTTGTGTGTTGTGGTGCATGCCCTAGTCCTCCCAACCTTCAAATTCGCGATGGGCCTCCAGCACAACTAGAGAGGATATGAATCTATGATTGGGCACAAAAGCACACAATCGAGTAGCATTTTATCTCTATAAAACTATGATTAGTTCATGTGTGAATTATGGTTTTTTTTTTTTTTTTGCTAATAGCTACCATGGAATCTATGAGTGTGTATCTACAACAATTCATATCAGTGTTTAAAACTTGAAGACAGTAAAGATATGAATGTTGCGACCTGATAGTCAAGTGATCGAAACAATCTCTCGACATTCTTAGGATAATGTTGTGTAGTTCTCATTCTCTGTATTTCACATATGCGAGAGCCTCATGCACTAGATATTTTTTTATTTTTTTTTCAAACTCATATATGGGATCCAGATCGATCCAATCTTGCAAAGGATTGAAATTGGTTAGAATTATCCATAATTGATAGGAACCGATCTAAAAAAAAAAAAAAAAAAACACTTAACCAAGATTTCTGTAGAGTATCGTTGAATATCTAGATATGCAAAGACCATCTATGGTCTATGGATGCAAGCCAATACTTTGACAACCATGATCAAGTAAACTAATTTCCTAAATATCCATGGGATTGAAATTACCACATCACCCAACATTGGTACAAGTTGTTTAAGATGGGGTCACATGGACAAGTGACGTGGAGTTCAGATTCTCTTCAATCGATTGTACCCTTCAACTTCATCTCACACCATTCGATTGTACCTTTCAACTTCATCTCATATCATTTATGGGATGCTAGAAAAAAAAGGCAAAAGAAGAATCCTAGAGAGCATGTAGGTTGTGTGAAGTGGCATGGTAAGGTTAAAAAAAAAAAATGGTGCATGGTGATCAAGAAGAAAGGGTGGTGTAAGGCTTTGGCTTGTGCTCAAAGTGAAGACGGTGGGTGTATGGTACACCCTATGAGGGCAAAAAAGAGTAGAGGAAAGAGTTCGATGAAAACCAAGGTGTGAAGAGTTGGTTCACAGACATTATGTAATCCAATCTGATGGTGTAGATCGTGCAGGTTCATATAAAATTAACCCTGATTAAGTTCGTAGAGGTTGATAGCGGATACAAAAGGTAAAGATTGGGTCAATTAGTTAAGGATAAAGGTAGAGATTACTGAGGTTAGGTAATTTTTATCTAAATCGATTGATGGAATAATTCAATTGTATCATTTTTGTAGTGTGCTTGATTCACAATTAAAATCCACTTAATCTTTCAACCTCTTATAAGGGGAGAGATTAAATGAATTCCAAGTGTGAATAAGACACCGTACAAAAATGATTATCATACAAGGACCTGATCGCGACCAACAAGTCATACGTTTGAAATGTGAAACGTTTTCTCAAAAATAAATATAAAATGGGGGTGTAGGGTACTCACCATTTCAGAGAGAATTTCCCCAATAGAAAATCATCAAAAGGCGTAAACCGATGCAAGCACAGATGTATGATAGATCTTACTTTAGCCAATTAGATACCTTTCCTACGGAGGAAATCGAAAGATGAATCGCTGAATCACCTGTGGGTGATTCCAAGTTGTTCATTTGTTTCGTCCCTGTCAGCACCTGATCGTAATTGCAGCCTCCACGTACATGCAGGTGATCCGTCGTCCTACTAAAATTACCAGAAATGAATCAGAAACCTTTTTCAGTTCCATTTCCCGCTTTTTCTAAAAATATAATACTGAGCAGAGACCAATCAAACAGAGCTTCTGAAAAGGAGTCGCAGACTCGCATTTCCTTGTTTTCCGATTATAAGAAGACTTCCTACTCAACCTCGCACTTGCAGAGCTCCTCGAACAGGTATCCTCTTTCCATTTTTTTATTCCAACTCTTCTTCGTCAATCGAGCCTCTACTTGAAGATAAATATATAGTATATGATTCAGAATTAGTTTATTGATTAACTTATTGGATCGTTGCGACTTCCAATAATGGGTTATCAGGGTTTTGAATGATCCGAGCTGAGTTAGTGATTCGATACTGAACCATGACTCCTGAGGTGTTATACTGAAACACCACTCTTCTATGATTCATTATTTTCTTCCATGTCTTGGTTTCTCGGTCTCTCAACTACTCCTCGACAGCGCTGCTGTAACCCTAGTTTTTTTTTAGATTTTCCCTGTTTTTGAGCCATACATTTCAATGCATCATTTAAATGGAAATTTTGGAACAATGGAACACCCATGCAGATGTAATCCAATGTCGTATTTTTTTTTTTTCTGGGATTATGATCTTGATCGAACCCATCCTTATCTCGCTGCCTTCTTGTTGAGCAAGGCCTTACGTGGTTGGATTTTCTCAACCTGCGACACCTGAAACTGAAAATTGGAGAGCCAAGTTTAACGTTATTTCTGTGAGATGGCCAAAGGAGTTGTCTAGTGGAAATGAACTGAAAACTCCTCATGAAAAAAGGGTTGCTATATCCGACATTTTAAAATCTATATCAATCCACTGGGATATTTCAGTGTTTAAACTTAGGAGACCCCGCCCATAACACATTGGGTTTGGCGCGATTCTCCCATTGCTTTAAAGAAAAGTATAGATCCCCCTTCTCTACCTGCCCAGTTGTGATGGAATTTCCCCCTGGCTAACAGCACCTGTGAAGTCAGATATCGAGCCAGTGGCACGAAAGAAGCGTCTGAAGCTTTCATAGGGCAGTCTACCTCCCAAGCTCTCGTTTTACGATTGAAATAGCTAAGGAAGTTGACATATAAGGTGAGGGAAACCAAGACCATATCAACCCACACCAAATCCCATACGAAATCAATGTGGGTTTAGCAGTCTCCATATGAATATGGGATTGCAAATCGTAATAAGCCAGTAAGCCACCACACTTCCAAACCGAAGTCCATGGTGGCTTTACTCTAGGGTATTCACGACCTCGCACCCAAGCCAATGTCCGCTGCGACCAGTTATTGTCACCCACATATTGAACTACTAAGAAACTACTGATGCAACCCTCAAAAGAATTCAGGTGAAGGAATCAAGAGAATATCCAAACCCCTTGTGGAACGATGTGGGATCAGCCCCTCAAGTGACTGATATGGAATCATAACGTCATGATTTAATTTCATTGACTGAAAATAATGAAGTATTTACCCATTGTTGTTGCATTATTTTGCTTCTTATAGTGGCAATAGTGGTCTCTCGTCTCTTAATTTTTTATTTTTTGGTAACATCTTGTCTCTTAATTTGAAAAGCTATAATAAATGGGAACTAGTTGCTGAAAATTGGCTTATGTCAGAATGCTTGTGTTCTAAGGTTCATTTATATGTGTACTTTTGTTTTCCATGGTCATTATTGCAGTGTTCTACTTCATAGTTTTATTTTGTTGGTCTATGTCTTTCTTTAGTAGTCCTTAAGTTGGAAATTGAAATGCTTAAAACTGTGATTATGATGAAGTCTGTTAAAAAGTATGCTTAACTGTCAGTCTGTCTTGACGATCTCTATTGTGCAGTTTCTGCCACCATTTATCAAGGAAAAGGCCATGGTGAAGGAAGAAGTGGATGA
This sequence comes from Macadamia integrifolia, assembly GCF_013358625.1. Taxonomy (NCBI): domain Eukaryota; kingdom Viridiplantae; phylum Streptophyta; class Magnoliopsida; order Proteales; family Proteaceae; genus Macadamia; species Macadamia integrifolia. Next base: position 47,592 of record NW_024868382.1, on the reverse strand, counting down.
GGTTAATTCTACTATTTTACCATCGTGCTTTTACGCTTCCTTTATTTTGCTTATTATGGCTTCTCTTGTTGAAGCCTCATCCATTAATTTCAAGTGGTATCTCCACTAAAATATTGGTCTTGCAGAATCTTCAACCTGATTTATATGGCATAGAATTTAAGATAGATGATAATGAAGATCTGGATGAAGACATGGGTCTGTTTGACCATGTTTGTGCCATTTTTGATAATGGTGGTGAAGTTCTGTGGTATGTTCTATTGTCATTTTATGCTGAATTCAACATATGGGGCAAAGAATTTAAGACTGATGATAATAATGATCTGGATGAAGACATGGGTCTGTTTGATCATGTTTGTGCCTTTTGTGGTATCTTATTACTTATAGTAAACCTGAAAATTATCTACATAGTTTATTTTTGTCTGAGAGAAGTTTCTGATTTGCTCCTGCTGCTTCCTTCTTTTTTTTTTTTTTTTTTTTTTTTTTTTTTTAAATTATTTATTTTTTTAGTCATATTCTACATTTTCATTGACAAAAGTTTCTAAATATCTCCATTTATTTATACTCCTACCCTTCTTGTTCTTCTCAATACAGTTGTGAATGGCCTTGCATGAGGTCCTTTCATCCAACTAAAGCTTCTGGTGCGGAATCAATCTGTGAATCTCTTGGTTTTTCTGATGCTGAAGTAGAGGTATTCAGCTTATTTTTTATTACTTTCCCGTCCTTTTGCTTGCATAGTTAGATTTGGTTTATACTGTTTTGCTCTTCTTTAGTATTGTTGTATGTGCAGGCAATGCTCATCTTTTTGTGCAAAAATTGTAAATATAAAGAGCACCAATGCTTTGCTTGTGGGGGGCTGGGCTCTTCAGATAAATCTTCTGGTCCTGAGGTATTTACGCTCCATCAAACCATCACCTTTTATTAAGGGGGAACGGGTTGTGTCGTGCATGTATTTAGTCCTTGAGCATTACAAATTTTCGTGGCATAAATACTGGTGGGTCATATGGGTCAAATTGCACTTTAACATTGCTAACATAACCAGGGAGTTATTGCAGACTTCATGTTTCAACTTTGTACTTGTTTTATTTAAAAAATACCGCAAATCTTTTGCTTGTATTTCTCTCCTACTTTGCTTAGGATGATGTCTTATGCTATTCTCAAAGATTGATCATAGATTGATGTTTTTGCATCTGTAAAGCTGCTAATCTTGAACCAGTGAGATCCAGTGGAAGATCAGCTTGCAACAAGATCGTGGTTAAAGGAATACAAACCATATTAGGAGAAAAATTAAATAACTTAACCAGAACAAATCTGACTTGCATAAAATTATAGTCGATGCTCTAGTCAGTCAATAAAACAGGTTTGCAATAGATGACCTAAATCTGACGGACATATTCAGAGATATGCAAGTAACCTCCTTTATTAGGAAACTCGATACTCAGAAAAAGAAGCAGAATCAATAGGTAGGCTTTAGGGAATTCATGATAGTATCAAATAGAATCTGATTTAATGAGCAATAGACTAAACAAGAAACAATGAACAGATTTCTGGCCTAAAGAATCAAACCAGAAAACTGAGTTATGAAGAAATAGTGTTCCAGTAGGAAACTTGAAATCGATATTAGGTTCTGGTTTACAAAACATAATTCAAATCTGAACTCAGTATAAAATTTTAATCATCAACAGAACCAGAAACATAAACTTCAGATTCAAGAAATCAGAGAAGTGAAGTAGTTAATTAGTACTAGGATACTTGATATCACAGGGAAAAGAAGTAGATGAACTGACCTGTTAACAAATGGAAGAAAAGAGAAAAGAAAGGAAGATACGATCAGGAATCCACCTGGTCTGTAGGGCTGGAATCAAACCACTACCCCAACCTGGAATCCCACCAGTGTTCACTACTGAATGTCACAGCAGTTAAACACTACAGAATCCACAAGAATCAATCCACCTGAATCCCACAGATGCAAGCATGAATCCACAGACCAAACCAAAGCAAAGCTTCTTCTTCTTTATTTCTCAAATTCGTCGATAGGGCATAGCCTTTACATAAATTCCAATAAAACGCTAGAATGTAACTCAAATTAAGCCTAAAACTCCTCCAGCCAATAGCTTGCTTTGGAGGTGGTCTTAATGGACTAAACTCTGCATGAAATAAGAAAGAAACAACTTAAACAAGGCTGGACTCATGGACTTACAATGATCTAATCAACCTAACTAAGACACTTTAATAACAATTAAAATGAAGTAGATGACTTCTAGAAAACCTCACAACTTAACTAACTAATAAATCCCGTATTCCTACCTCCTACCTATAGTTGTCAAAGTGTAAGGCGACCCAAGGCGATGGAGGATGGTAAAAAATCAAGGCAACACCAACAAGGCTAGGCATCCCTTTACAAATATGCTCCTACCTATATCTTGGGCCCATTAAAGTGGTCTATTACAATGAAAGCCCATTGGACTAAAGGCCCCGCCTATATGTTACCCAACCCAACGTTTATTTTCATGAAAATAAATCTACTTTTGTTGATTTATCTGCATCAATGTGAAACGTTTTTTTTTTTTTTCAAGAGAGCTACATCAAGATGGTATGACTAGAAGAAGCAACTACATAAGTGCCAACAAGAAACAGTATCTGAATAGAAGAAAACCCAAATTACCCTTGGTCATGGGTGGTAGTTAGGTGTAGGGTTTGGTTATCTTTTTTTATTTTTATTTTTTATTAATTTATTTTTTTTATGATAAGTAACTTTGTATATTGAAGGAAAAATAAGAATTTACAAAAAGAGACAATCTCATATTCTCCCTTTAGACAGACCTAAAGAGGAGTAAAGAGATCCCTTACCAAGTAGGACAGGCCCTGCACAATCGAATTCAGACCAACCACTTATATAACCATTACTTCCTAAAATAGATAGTGTGCCTAGCATCCATATCCACAAGATTTTGTAAATCTTGGGGGAAGTCCTCTAGCCGAAGTGTGATGTCATCCTCTCCTGTATCATATGTGGCCATAAAACCAGCTGGACTCGTAACCTCCCTCCATACATGTATAATTTCTTTCCTTTCAAACTCCATAAGCAAATGCAGAATTTTACCTTTAAGAGTTTGAATTTCCCAAGGCCCTTCTACCATTACATGTAGGGTTTGGTTATCTGTGCTCTATGGTTTGAGATTAGAAGAAAAGGAAGACTTAAAGATGTTGGAGTACGAATTTTTGAATCAAAACAACCCAAAAACAGTAGCAAACATACAAAAAAGTGGAAACTAGCTGACATGTTTGAAATAAATGGATTAAATTCTACTTAGTAAATAAATTTCTATTAATCCTAATACATAAGGCATGGCACAGTTATAATATTGCGATAGAATTAGACTTAAAATAAATTGCGGTCCATGCTAATGACAGCAAGCGGTGGAGTTATGATATTTCTGTAGAAGGTCAGCTTGACAGTATAGGAATTTATTTTGAACATTTATATCTTAGTTGTAAGATTCATTTTGGATGGCTGTTTTATTATGCTCCTAAAATGTAATATTTGTTATTTCAGTACTCTGTTTTAATTTTTGGGAAATTCAGTAACTAACTAACTATAAACATTTAGAAATGGAATTAAGAAATATATTTGAATAAAACATTATAATCATAATTTTGCTTTGATCCTTTGGTAGATTATGAAATAAATACCCTTAAATTTCCCTGTATTCATTATTTAATCTTATTGGGCTCACCTAAACTGGGTTCTCCATTTTTGCGCGATCCACTTCAAATTCATCTCATATCCCTGATTTTCATACCCCTAGTCTCAAAAGATCCCAATTCAAAAGTCTTATAGGTGTTTTGGATGAAGCCTCTCTTTATTTTGTTTTTCAATCTTAAAGCGGGCTCCCATAAATGGATTCCGTACCCCTCATGTGAATAGATACACAATTACAAAACATAAACCCAAAGCAACACAAAAATAAAAATAAATAAATAAATTCAGTGAATCATGTGTTTCATATACTTTCGTTTTGGCAGCTGAAACAAATATATGATTGATAATTTAGAGTTTTGGTAGGACTAAGTGAGAAAAACGACTAAAGTGTAAAAATTATGATATTTGTTGTATAAAATTATTTGTGTGATGTTTTTTTACTATTTATGATGTCCCAAATATCTTCCATTTTTGCATCTCTGTTTATTCTCTTCTTCGTCATTTAATAAAGTTGTCTGTGATTTATCCAAAAAAAGAAAGAAAAAGAGGACATATGGTACTTTTTTTATAATTGACATTTGATGAAATTCTTTATTTGTGCGTGCGTTTTGTTGCAAAAATCTTACCCGTCTGCCCATCATGGTCATATTTTTTTCCATCGTGTTTGCTTTTAATCACAATTAATTTCTAAAATCTTAATTGGGTATATAACTTATATTTTTTCACTGTCCTCATATGCCTTTGCCACAATCGAAGCGCATTTAGGGTATTTCTAGCACTATGCCTCATCCACAATTATATCTCATATGTATTTGGATGATTGGATCTGCGTCTCAGTGTTCCTTGGTCAAATGTTTCAGGTCTTTCTTTGTTCTTCTGGAACTTGTGGCCATTTCTATCATCCCTATTGTGTTGTAGAGCTGCTCCATTTGGAGGATACAACTGAGGGTGAAGAGCTTCAGAGACGGATTGCTGCGGGTGGAACATTTACTTGTCCCATCCATAAATGCATTATTTGTAGACAGGGAGAAAAATAAGGAGGTAGAAGAACAGCAGTTTGCAATTTGTAGACGTTGTCCAACGGCTTACCATAGGAAATGCTTGCCTAGGTACTCCCAGTCTTATTTACATTTCCTATTTTCATTTTGAGAAATTTGACTACGAAAAGAAGTTTAAAATACTGGAAAGCAGGTGTTTAGTCTGAAAAGACTAGAGTACCTTGCATTATATATGTTAGCTACTCTTGGAAATGGGAATTTTATTGAATTATAGTGAAGGGGTAGTATTCTAGGGATAGTCAGTTGTGCCTCTAAATTGAGAAGAATGCATGGTTGGTAGGTTTATTATGTCAAGAGCAGGGTAAAAAGTGTTGATGCAAAACAGTTGTGATGCAGACAGATATTCAAAGCATATGTATCTCACATGCAAACCGGTTTAAGGATATAATGTTAAATGCAACAGCTAACAACAAAGCTTAAAAATGATAAACAAATTTTATTATGGAATTAGAAAAAAAAATTAATTTGGTATAAAAACAGAGCACAAAAGTGATATTAAGTCAGATCTGAGAGAGAGGAGAATAGCTCACAGCTCAACTGCGTGATTTGATGGCTGAGTGCGGATTAGATTCTTATATAAAAACTCAAAAGTAGTGTTTGAGTGAACTTCAAACACTTTGAACACATAGTTATAGTCTATCAGAGATGAACAACTATTAAGTAATAATGGATTTAAACACTAGGACTAATTAGATTAGCATTAATGAGACTACTCTGGATAAAATACAGGACAGAACTATTTTATTTTACCCACAAGACTAAGAGGAACCCAAAAACTAATTTAAAAGGCTAAATTCATGTACTCCCTGTGGACCTAAAATTTTAGCCTCATAATTGTGCTCATTACAAATAAAATCTTTAAAACAAAAGCCCCTAACTAAGTACTATCAAAACAGGCCCTAATGTTGCACCGTAACTGCATTAGGTTGTTTAATGGAAGTTTATAAGGTTTCTAGTTAGTAATTGGGATGGGTTTCAGTATTTGCAGCGTGATGTTTTGGATAATTTGATTTATGTTTTGGCTGGTTGCTCCTCTTGGTTGTTGAGAATAGCTTGTACTTCAATTATAGTAGTTTTCAGTACAAACTGGGGAGAAAGATCAGCCCAAAAAAGAATAAGAATTGAAAGAGGAAATTTCCTTCGGAATCCACCTACTGTTGAATTAATCCACCTGCACATCATGAATTCACTTTGCAAGAGCATCAAAACTGGAAAATCTCGTTTGCTTTTGGGTGCTTTGTTTTGTGCTTGCCTTCTATGGACTCCTCTATCTTCTTTTCCCCCCTGCTTTCCTTTATCTACAAGCTCTGCTCCTGTTGGTTGTGTACCTATGCTCTACTACGAGCTTTAACAAAATCTGTGGTCTAGGGGTCCTATCATGACTTGAACCATATAGATTCATTGTAGCTGGTTTTCCAAACCTTACTCTCAAAATAGAAATAAAAATGACTAGATCACCCAATGATTTATAAGACTTCAACTTGTAGCTTCATATCACTGATATACCCCTATGACCTTCAATATAGGAGTTCTGAAAATCTATTGACAAAAAATCATGTAACAACCCAATTCTGTCAGTTGAACCCTCCACAGGAACATATATTATGACCATGAAATAAAACCAGAAGTCCACAGGCAATTGACTTCCCCCTCCCTCGGTGGGGGTCATCTTTTCTTCTTGAATCTTGACATCTCCCTGTATTCTGATGCCCCAGCAATTTGTCAGGAAAATCTCTTTTGAATCTTTGGAGGTAGAAAATATCATGCAAAGGGCTTGGTAAGGCCTGCTTCCATATCGTATTTTGATATACTGTTTGTAAGTATTAACTTCCATATGTAGCTCTATATTGCCTTTTTTTTCCCCTCCAGAACTTTTGATTGTTTACTTGCCAACTGTTTTGACCAGGAAACATAAAATCCAAAAGGACATTTTGACTCCAAATAGAGACCACCTTATATTTCCTCATTCTGGAGAAAGGTCTAAAAAAGGTTCACAGAACTTACATTCAAGTAAAGGGAAAGTCGTGGCAATGGAGGGAAATGTGGCTTTTGAGGAACCAGCTGCAGGAAGAGATGCCGGAAAGAAACAAAAACATGTTGGAAATGACTGCTCTACCTTAAAAATTGGTATATCTTCCAAAAAAGATGAGAAATCATTTTATGGAAGACAGGTTGATTGCTTGAAGAAACCTAAAGTAGTTGAAGTAGCTGATGCCTCCCAAATGTCTTTGAAGGACACAAGTAAGTGCATCCCAATGAGTCTTGACAATTTTTTTCCAGCACATCAAAGCAATGAATCCTCAAGAGAAAAGCAGCTAAATTTACCATTGAAGAAGAATTTGGAATCAACTAAGCAAACTCAGCAAAAATTACCAAGAAGTTCACTGGGGGGGGGGGGGGGTATTACCATTGTGATCAGAAATTCCAGTAGCTCTTAAGTTAAATTTAACGTCGAAGAAGCAGTCAGAAACAATTAATGGAAAGCCACAAGAATTTTCTTGTAGGATGCTTGGAAAATCCATTTCCCGTAAGCCTGTGATCAGAAATTCCAGTAGCTCAATGCCATTAGTAGATGCTGACATGGAAAAAAGGTGAAACTATTTATTTGCCTTGTCCATGATTTTGCAGTTGCAATCTCTTCTTTTTTCCTCCTTGAGGACACTTATACGAAACGGTGCTTAAGTTGCAAACCTTGGTTATATTTAAAGTTTTAATGCTTGTGATTTGGGCTTTCTTTTCATATTCTGAATTTGTGTCTTAGTGCAGAATTTTGGCAATAAAACAACAATCAGCATCCCTTGTAACATCTGATAAAATCAAGGAAAAGCATAAACGTCTAACTTCTATGTACTCCTCAAACTCTGCTACTTGCAAGTTAATAACACAAGGAAGGGTGGAGGCTTTGGTTTGGGTAAATCATTTTCATTTCAAGAGGGAACTACAAATATTACAAAAAATTCTCTTATGCGGATTTGTAAACTGGGGTTGTTATAGCTATTCTATCCGTAATTGCAGGCTGTCTGAAATGGTTTAGAAACAATGGAAACAAGTGGCAATATTGCAGATGCAAAAGCTGTTTGTGGACCAAATATTATTGACCAGTTAATTAGGTGGAAGGTATATGCTCATTTTCAACTTTTTACGCTTGGGTTGCTTAGGCTACAAGGCACCCGCCTAGACACTCTAGGTGTGCATTAATGATTATATGTAATATAACAATGATAATTTTTATAATTATGTTTATATGCAACATAGAAACCATATCAATGCAATATAATATAATTATACTAGTACTAGCCTAATATGAGAAAACCAACATATAATAAACGAAGCATGGGCTATAATTTATGCATATTCATCAAAAAACAAAGCAATAAGCATAAATCAACGTAAACTCGTGAAGTGTCAGCAACGCGTGCTGTTACCTTGGACCCAAGAAAAAGCCTGGATGCTTAGACAACTGTGATTTGTTCCTTCATGTTCAGTCCCTTTAAAGGAATCATACAATGTTAATTTTATCTTACACATTGTATGTATCCTCTTCTTAAATGTCCTTTGCTCAAGAGATCTGAGTTGTCTTGGCAGCTACATATCATTCCATTCTGTTGAGCTAGAGCCTTTTCTTTATGCTGATGAGGCCAATTTGTGGAAACTTCACTGTATAATATGGACAAAGACTTCATGTTGAATAGAGGGGTAGATTAGTATATTATGTCTGTAGAAATTTAGTGGGAGTTCATTGGTATTCTTGATGGGTCTCTCATATCTCTTCTCTGGATGATAGCTCATGACAGGATGAACTTCCCAATATGGATAGCCCATCTGATTCGGCAGTCCTGGGTTAACCATGTCAACAGTTGACAGTTCCCTCATCCATATTAGATGTGTACTCCATGATGCCTTAAACCTTCTCCCCATATTGTTTGCCATTGAAGTTCAGTTGAAACTTGTCCGAAAAGGGGGACTTCTTCTTCTTCTTCTTCTTCTTCTTCTTCTTCTTCTTTTTCGTGGGTGGGTGTGAACTGGGCTGAAAGTTACATGTGGGGAGGGAAGTATTAACGGAGTATCCATTTCAGGCCTCCACTTGATCATTTGGAAGATTTCTCAGATAACTCATAGAAATTGCCTGGAGAAGTAGATGCTTACTGGTAGCACATAAGATGTAGTTTGATTCCTGTGATCAAGTCACTGCAGTACTGGTGTTATTAGTAACCTTAGTTTCTGTTAAGGATATCTATTACTTTCTTAAACTGATATTAATGCAGCTTTCTCTGCTGGTTGTTTGTCCATGTTGCTCTAGGCGATGCTTAGCATCTATATTACTCCTTTTCTCCATTGTATGCGCTATACATCATTTGGTCAACATTTCACAAAAGTGGACAAGCTTAAGGGGGTATGGGGAGAGTATTTAAATATTTAATACATCTCATATTTTCAGATTTTCCAGTGCATCATTACGTCAAGTTCACATTGCAAGCATTTACAGGGTTTTGGTCTATTAATGTTTCACAATGGTTTGTATTGGCCTGTTGAATTTTCCATTTCATAAATACAAGATTTTGGGTTTGCAACTAGGTTACTGCAGCTTTATAGTCTTTGTGTCTGAAGAATTCCAGCTTGTCAATACTTCTCACTGTTTTATGGCTATTATGGTTTTTGAATTTCTTTCTTCCTCGCTTTAAGCTGTTCATGCCTAAAGATTCCAGCTTGTCATTCTTGTCACTACTGTTATTGATATTATGGTTTTTTGAATTTCTCTTCCTATTTTTTCTTTATGGTTTGTGAATGATCAGCTTGGCGATGGATATTAATGACACAAATTCTTCTTGACAGATTGTTGATAAGCTTCATTGGTATCATGGTATGTAAAAGATGGTGACACAGTAAGAACTTATTCTCACTTTCTGTGTAGCTAGCTACCTCACAGATTCTGTAACTAAGTTTCAAACATGCAATAAGTATGAGCAATGCTTTCTACAGAAAATCATTACTGTAAATGATAATTCTTCCATCCTTTTTCAAACCCATAAGTGTAAGTCAGTGAACTGAACAGATTGTTGGTTTATATTAATTGTATGGGAAAAGGGACTCTGTCTGAGAGTGTAGGGCCTGTTCCCAGACACAAGAAGGGGGGAACTGACCCCTCTGCCCCCAATGAAAAGTGGAAATAACCGCCCTGATGATGCTTCCATGTGTGCTCCCTTTGGCTCCTGCACTGGTGCAGGGACCAAATTCCTGGACAGAGAACTCTTCTCCTAATTTTATTGTTACAGTTATTTTGTTGATATTACTTTGATGTGTTATTCTTTGTTATCATTGTTCCATCTTCCTACCAGAAAGCCTGAGTACTACTGGTCTCTTTTGAACAGATTTTTGATTTTTGTTGTGACTCTAATGATTTTAGTTGCTTAATGAAAGAAAAGCTTGAAGCTACCGGAAAAATTTGCTCTTTCAAAAACTATGATATTATACGACCAAAGGTAAATTTTACTTTTTCCTTTTTACCTCTGAATTTGTCAAGCAATTTTGCTTGGGCCTGCTGATCTTGCCTTGTTCCTTGGTGGTCTTTTAATTTGGGAAGTCTTCCTTCTGTGGGATATATGATTTATTGTTTGCATGCTACTGAAAGGATGACAACTCTGTATTCAAGGTGCATAAATTTTTTTTTTTTTTGGAGGTTTGAATTGGAGTTATGTATCTGCAATGAATTTCTAGGGCACCCATCAAAATCATGATACAACTTTGACTTGAATTTTTCTGATTGTTCATCGTCTTGTCATTATATATCTTTTGGCAGCTTGGATAAAGAAGAAAATATTCAATATACGAATTCTAATTCAACTCAATTTAAAAAAGCCTCGGTTCAATTATTTGCCAGCAACATGATCCAGTTCCTCTATTCCACAATATATAGGTCCTATCTTATGTAGAAGCAGGCAAACAATTAGGTTTTCTTAACTGTAAACACTAGAAAAGAGCTCAGAAACTGGGGAGAGAACTCAATGATAAATGTTTTACTGAAATTTGTATATGCCAGAGCACCTATTTATAGACTTGAAAACTTTGAATTCGTACTCCTACAGGACTGTAAGTTGAAGGACTAGTTTCTATTCTTATTAGATGTCTAAAAACACACCAAATAACTGTAATAGGAAAAAGAAAAAGTACAAACAAAATTAGAAACTCTAACTCGTGTTTGACACTGAAACTAACAGGACTCCTAGAGCTACTGTAACTTCTTACTAGCAAAACAAACTGACTGAAAACATTAGGAACTGATTCTAATGAAAAGCAACAGTTGAAGGTACTTCATGGTTGAACTTGAATTTGTCAAAAATATTTTCCAAACTGAACTGTCCGACCTGACTTCTGTCTGTGATAAGTAGGAGCAGAAATGACAGCAGTGAAGCTGACTTGGCGCCACGCAAGTCAAAGTAGAAAAAGAATAATATGCATCTGTTGTTTTTCTTTCTCTTTCTTTTGGGAAAATGGAATCTGTATACCCTACATCAACATCTGGGCTTGGTTCATATTTCATCAGTTCCACACTAACTTTATCCATGTCCTCCTTCACTTTCCCCTTGCCGGTTCTAAACATTCAACATGTACCGTATTACTTCTCATTGTTGCATTATTTTATTCCATTTAACATGTACCGTATCACTTCTTCTCATTGGTGAATAACTTATCTTAATTTCCTCTTTGAACTATCTCAGTTGACTGTCTTGGAGTAAGGCTTAAGTTCTTGTAGATGCATTTTTCCTTTGTCCTTCCTGGTCTTGGCACTCATTCATCTCAACATCCTGATTGAACCTACACTTTACGTATGGGTTATTCTAGATTGCTAGCAGTCTGTTCTCTAAAGCATTTAATACTGTCACATCCACTATGTGGAACTCCAGAAGTAACTCTCCACTTCATTTACCTTTCTAATTCTGTGGTTTAATTTATTTTTTGTTTTTGTGTGTAAAGTAAGCCGTGTAAGTGAAAACCCTTGAAATCCATTACTATTTTTTAAATCCAAAAATTAAGAAAAAAAAGGTTATAGTGGTGGTGTATTCGTTACAGGAAAAGAATAATGCTACTTTGTCATTCTACAATAAGATAAGAGAGCTGCTGATGGTATAAGTTGAAAGAAATGTTGTCATTTCTTATATTTTGATGAAATAATAAAGATCACACTGTACTCTGTAGTTAGTTCAAATTGGTATTGATAAAGAATTTTACATTCTTAAAGTTAACTTGGTTACATAGACTAGGAGCTACACGAGTGTGGAAAACGGCATGGACATGTGTTCTAGGTATGTGTGAAAAGAAGGTAGGAGAAAAAAATGATTGCAATGGGTGGTCATGGACATTGTAATTGCTGAATGTCAAAAGATGAGCAAATCACACAAAGATGAAATGAAGGAAAAAAGTCAATGGATTGTGTCACTGTCCATAGATTTATGTCTCTCTCTCTCTCTACGTGCGCACACACAGAAAAGGTTTGTGCCAATGCCAAAACCTTTGTTATTTAGAATTAGAATACACTTTTCTTTTTTGGTTTTTGCCCTTTCCTTCCCCTCCCCAAAAAAAGAGGGGGGGGGGGGGAGAGGTGGTTTGGTAGGGGTTTCAATCTTACACCAAGCTCTACATACAGACGTTCTCCTTCACCAAACAAGAAAAGTTAGTAGAATTTCACTAATAACCGAAACACTACAACTTGAACCAACTTACCAATGGATTATGACCTTTGCTTCTATTGACAGTTCACCAAATTTTTTTTTTTTTGGGGGGTGGGGGGTGTGGGTTAAGATGAACCGTGATTATTGTCATTGTGAGAACCAAAATAAAGTTGACAGTAACCCTTCATAATGGAGAAAACAATACAGCCAAAACATCCATTATTACTTTCTTTCTTTTTTTTCCTCTTAAGTGTTCCACTGATACATCACGCTCCCAAATTAGCAAGCAGAGGCAAGACTTTGTCAAAGCACTGCATCTTGAAAAGTTTTCCTGTTCACATTGTACTCGGAAGTGTAGTTTCCTTCCACTAATACAAGTCAGAACATTTGGCACTTTACTGGTGTTATTAGATGCAGTTTTGTTAATTATGAGAATTTCTACTTGCATCAAAATAATTGCATTAGTTAATTACATGACTAATGAACTGGGTGCCAGAGGTTTCAAGTCTTATTTCAGTGGTGTGTCCTCACTTGGCCGCATCCCTTACCTAACTACGTACACAAGTCAGTGGAAAGAGAGGGAAACTATTCCACGTGAAGAGTTCTTCCATGTAGACTGCACAGCATCTTGAGATGTTTTTTTCTCAAAGATGTGGGAAACACATGTATGCTATATGAATTATATTAAACACGTATTATATGTATGAATCCTATTATTTGTTGAAAAATATTTATCTAATTAATCTAACCGCCCTTGAAAGTGGCTTCCTCCATCAATCTCGGTTCTAACCGAAAGCAACCATTGTGCATGCCAGAGCATGATTTGAGGAAGCAGATGGGAATCGGCATTCCGGCTGACTTGAAATCAGTGGAGGCTGATCCTGTTGCCAATTCCGCTTACTTGAACCATGTGCTAGAGTGATACAGTGCTTCATCCTCGCTCTTCAGTGAGACACTGGCCATGGAGTCAGGCTTGAACATTGGACGCCATGAATCGGGATTGAGCTCGTCTGCGGACTTAGTGTCAGCAACGCCGAACTCTTACCACTCATTGCATTCTTTGCTAGATGATTCATCGTCAGTTGAAGAAGATTTTCTGTGAGGTTTTCTTTGGAGAGAATGAGAATGAAAAGGCGTGCAGTTGAGGGGAGGAAGAAAAGAGCGACAGGGAGACGAACAAAGAGCTGTGCAATTGTTCTGTGTGCATCATGATGCATCACCCTTCTCTGTTTGTTATATTTTGGTAATCTGCGAGACGCCAAACTCTTGAAAAAAGCCCCATAACTAACCACTATCTTAATGTTGAACAAAGTGTGATGGTGCACTGAAGACCAAGTGGCAAGGAGCTTGGAGAAAATCACATCAGAGAGGAAAAGGTTCAGTGAGGGAAAAGGGAGAGAAGAGGAAGGGGAGTGAGGCTGTGAGACCTGCTAGAGGGCTCCGGCTCTTCTCTCATTACTTTGAATAGGATCTAACCCAATGCTGAGCCTAAGATTGTTCAAATTTGAACTCGATTTATCATGAGCCAGCCCAAGTCACATCCCTATCTCGGCTGGTGATCAGTTATTATTGTGGTTAGTCTGGAGTATTTGAGAATTTTTTAGCTATTATGCAATGTTTTTTTTTTTCAGCTGGGGGACATCTTTTTGATAAATTTATTTTCTACATGTTATTATTCTGTTTGTTGAAGATGTATATGACTGCTACATATTCCCATATTTTTGCTCCCAATTTTTTTGAAGAGAAACCATATTAAACACATATTGTATAAATTGCTCTGTGTTTTTTTTTTTTTAATGTCAACTTTTAAAAACTGTTATGGAAGTCTATGTCTGTTTAATAACTCTTATGTATCCGTATTCCTTTTTTTTACCTTACCATATATACTGACTATTACCCACATATGTTTCATATTTATTTTCCAAATGCTCCATGTTCTTCAAATGGTCCCAAGAAAATTTACTATTTTGAAGAAATTTTTAAGTTTCTTCGACCTGTGTAGAGGTTGAATTAGTCAAAAAATCAATTCATGACTTGATGACAATGTCAACAATATGTCCACAAAGCATGCTCCAAGAAATAATGCCACTTGGGCAAAATAAGTTGTGTGGTAATGGCTTTCCAGTTCGCACAATTTGGTGTAGGAAACCCACTCCCTATAGTCATACCAATATCCAATCTAACCTGTTTCAAGCTGGACCTAATCTGAGGTTGGTTGGGGTCAAGAAATTTTGAGTTTTCTTTGGTCTTGTGTTGGTACGTCAGATTGATTCTGTGCTGAAAGTTACAGAACAGATTACAAGTTCAATGAGGTTCCAATGTTAGGGCTTGGTTTGGGCTGTTTGGTTCTGATCTGACCCAGCTTTCCATTTCCAGTTGCTGCAATTAAGGCCAGTGACCACGTAGTAGTTCAAAGTAGGTTGCTACAGTCATTCTTGTAGTTGATTTTGTTATTTTCCACATTGAAATTTTAAGTCCCATTCTTATTTTTTGTGAGTGTTTTCATGTTCTCTTTTAGAAAGCTAATATTTTCTTCTCTTATTGCCATCTTCATTTTATATGGTGAATTGCCTTTGGGTTCTTATCATTCATGTTGTTGAATTGTGGTCCGCATTTCATTTCTTTTTGATCTGGAGTAGGAGGTGGTTTAGAATTTAGTTTTCATTTGTACTGTTTTAAATATTTCATATAAATCTTGATGTTTAATATATGATTCTTCCCAAATATAATTTATGTTTATTACTAACTCTCTCTCTCTTGCCATTTTGAAATTCCCATGAAGCAATGGGAAAAGACACAGTTGTTCTCAGTTATGTTAAGATGTTTGCTGTGCTTAAAGAGCATTTCTTTATAGTTCACGGTCATTTTTAGGATGCTAATTTATTCATTACAAAATGATTTTAGTTTTGAAAGGAGAGATTGGTTGACTGTGAGTCCAGGGGATCTGCCTAAGGGGATCTGCCTACGGGGTCTGAGTTGGTAAGAAGCATTTTCTCTGGGCTAATTATCCTTGACAGTAGCAGGGCATGTACATTTATGTTATCTATTGGCCCCGAGCTTAATAGGTTCTTTTGCTATTGCTATTTGACATTTTGAGTAGATCATGGGGCTTAATCCTCCCTTTGGTTATAAAGCGTCCTTGGCAAACAAGTTTATTTCCAAGGCTCTTGAGTTCAAGCCAAAGCTCCTCATTCTCATCGTTCCTAAGGAAACAAGAAGGTATATCCTCACTTTCAGATGCAGTCCCTCTTCTGTCATGTATTTTTCATTTCTTTCGTCTTGACTAGGTTGGATGAGAAGGGACTTGGATATGATCTGATCTGGGAGGACGGGAAGAAACTCTCAGGCAAGGAATCACTTCAGTTAGAGCAATTTTCATACTTTATATTCTTCTCC
>NW_024868382.1:0-31751 GCF_013358625.1 Macadamia integrifolia | reverse complement strand
CCCTCCCCCTCTCTCCTCTTCTCCTTTTTGGGTAGGGGGGGCATATTACAGATGGATGTGCTTTAGCAAGCTAAAACAATGAACTTCCTTTGCAGTCTTTTTACCTACCTGGATCTGTGGATGTGAATGACAAGCTAATGGATCAGTGGAACTTGAAGCCACCACCACTTTTCCTTTGGAGCCGCCCTGACTGGACTGAGAAGCACCGGGTTATTGCTGAGAGACGTGGGCATTGATATAAGATTGCTCCTGAGGTACCACTGATGAGTACTGGTAGCATTCCTGAGGTGCGAGGGCCCTGGCCTGGACATCATGCTGATTCAAGGGGCTTCATGGTAGGAGATGGTGGAATTCCTGAGGTGTGAGGGCCCAGGCCTGGATTCCATGCTGATTCAAGGGGCTTCATGTTTGGAACTGGTAGCATTCCTACGGTGCAAGGGCCCATGCCTGGATTCCACATTGATCCAAGGGCCTACATGTTTGGGACTGGTAGCATTCCTGCGGTTCAAGGGGCCATGCCTGGATTCCATGCTGTTTCAAGTGGCTTTGGAATTGGTAGCATTCCTGCGATGCAAGGGCCCATGCCAGATTCACATGGCTTTGGAACTGGTAGCATTCCTGCGGTGCAAGGACCCACGCCTGGATTCCATGCTGATTCTAGGGGCTTCATGATTCAATCAAAACACCCTCTCCCCTACCCAAACCCTTTTCGCTGACTTAAGGAGTGCTACTTGGTTGAACAGAATGAATGGTCCAAGGTGGTACAGAGCCAGGTTCGACAGCATATTCTTGTTTTGTGTTCCTTATGTCTAAGAATTGGCCGAGGTCTCCATGGACTTTTTTGTCAGCATGGGCAGATCTCCATTAGGAAAGAGCAAGCAAGCAATGAAAACTCTGCGAGAGCTACAAGGTTGATTGCTCAACACCAACTAATCTGTGGTGGCAGCTATCCCCTGAGGCCGGATCCTTCTACGGTGGCTGTAGAGGGCAGTGAGGGTTCTAGCCGTCGGATGGACCCTGGCATGCACCCCAATGCATGGCTGGGTCCATCCAACGGCTGGGACCCTCACTGCCCTCTACTGTTGACGTGGAGGATCTGGCGGCCTATCCCCTGCCTTTGTATGGTAACCTATAGTGCACACAAGCTGGCTAGGCTGAGGATTAGTCAAGCCCAATCTTGGTAGGTCGACCTTTATAAGGAGGCAGAGCTGGCCTCTGTGCCCAACTCATCTAGGCTTGGGCTGGTCTCTTGGTCTGAGCCCTGCCCAACTTCAGACTGCCAAGCTTAGATATGACCTTTGGCTGGGTTCAGCCTATCTCAAATATGAATAGCCCTAGTTTCAATTTCATTGTTGTGGTTAAGGCAGAAGTTTTACTGGACCATCAAATCAAGAAAATTTTTCTGGTTTGTGCATGTACTTGTGCTATGAAGAAAGGTGTTCAATATCTATGGAAGGTCTAAATTGGCCCATGTGAGAACAGTGACTGCATCAAAATTTTCCTTCTGCAGTCCTTCGCAGAATGTTGAATATTCCTTTTTTTATGCTTAGAGTCGCCACTTAGGTTCAAGCCTAGGACATCTATTTATTCTTTTCAAAATATGATTCCATTTGAACTGGCCGATCGTAAGCAGTTCAGGTTATAATCCGGAGAAAGTGTTGTGCACCATGTCCTACCCAGTTAAACCAATCTTCTTAATTATTTGGTGTTTTAATAAAATGATAAATATTCTTAAGCTACACAACCAGAAAAGGAAACAAATCAAATTGTGTGCCACTTTATTAAGCCGGAAAAAGTAAGGAAACTTACAGAATTCCGGCAACACTACAAAAGTAAGGTTAGTACAAGATTCAAATTTTGAAATCTACCTAAATATGCAAGGGTCATGATCTCACCTAAATCCAACAGCACTGTAAAAAGAAGGCTAGTAGGTGCCATGGAATATACCAAAAAATATCAAAAACCCTAAAAGGAAAAGAAATCCTATAATCTACCATTTATTCTAACTATGCAATATTATACTAAAAATGCATGAAAAAGGATTTAAAAAATATTCCTAAAATGATGAAAAATCATACCTAACCTGTTTGTGTAATATGTTTGATAAATATTTGGTATTTTTATGGAAATCGGATAGTATGAAGAATGGTCAACAACCAAAATACCCCTCCAAGCACTATTAAGATAAAATACAAAAATATACTATATACTATTATATAAGTGCATGTACTCAAGTGGTTAATCTTTTCTTCTATTCAATTAAATGCAATCCAAGAACATTAGCGAAATATGACCTTAAAATTTTTTTGGTCGAAAACATTAACCCTTAAATATGGAGCCAAAATGGAACTGTTGAACTTAACGGGTTAACCTTCAAGTCCCATCCACCCAATTCTCCAACCTCTCTCAGAGCCGTCTCCCACTTTTGTATCGTTGTCTCGTCGAAGCGCATCTGATGTTCCTCAAAGGCCTTCATATATCTCCCGGTCTGGTTTCGCACATCCCTAGGTTCAACTTTGTAGAAAATGGGCACGACGATTTGATTCATTGTTCGTCTACATTCAGATATCTCGATTAGCTCATTGAGACACCATTTGCTCGAAGCATAGTTCTTCGAGAAGATAGGAATGGAGATTCTTGACTCCTGAATTGCAGCGAGTAGTTCCAGGCTAATCTTGTTTCCCTTGTGGAGTTCATCCTCGTCCCTGAAAGTTCGAATTCCAGCATAAACCAAGGCATTGTAGAGGTGATCGAAAAAACCGTGGCGAACGTCTTTGCCATGAAAGCTCAAGAACACTTCATAACTCAAACCAGAAGAGGATGAAGAAGAGCCCTCATG
This sequence comes from Macadamia integrifolia, assembly GCF_013358625.1. Classification (NCBI taxonomy): domain Eukaryota; kingdom Viridiplantae; phylum Streptophyta; class Magnoliopsida; order Proteales; family Proteaceae; genus Macadamia; species Macadamia integrifolia. Next base: position 28,912 of record NW_024868382.1, on the reverse strand, counting down.
AGGAGCTTTCATTCTATCAAATTAATCAAATTGCCTGGTCGCCTTTCAAATGTGAATGATGTTTGTTATGTAAATCTTTGGTACAAGAAGAAAAATTCCCAAAAAGTTAGTGGCGAAGAGGTACCTGTGCTCCGGCTCCGGGAACACGTTCCTCTATCACTTTCGCTAAACATGCCCATCAGGAGACTTTTTCTTTCTTTTGTCTACTAAAGTCTTTCTCTCTCTCTCTCTCTCTCTCTCTCTCTCTCTCTCTCTCTCTCTCTCTCGTCAGTTTTCCTCCAGTTCGTTGAAAGACTTCTCGCAAAAAGGTCGAGAGCTTTCGTAAAAGCGCGTCCGTCCACGAAGAATCATCATCGCTTTCTACCAAGAAAAAGAAAATCTCGCTCCTACAGTCTATTTCTTTTAAGTGATAATATGATGTTTACATTCTACGAAAAAAATAAAGATAATTAATATGATGTTTACATTCCAGGGAAAGAAAAGATTCTCTGCCAGAGGAGGTTTAGGTTTACGTCTAAGATATGGGTGACCTCTTCCGTGCCCACTGCGCATCGCACGGCTAGCAACACAGGGTGCACATCCCTGGCTGTCGGATGCACATTGGTTGTATTGGGTAATCAGATCTTTTAAGTGCACTAGTGTAATCATTGCGCATCTGACGGCCAGGGATGTGTACTACCAGCCATTTGACGTGCATTAGGTGTAATGAAGCACTAGAAAGGATCCGGGTCCCTAGTCCCACCCAAATCTAACATGAACGGATAAAATCGGCCACGATGGATAATTACACATTTGAAATGAAGCCGAGATAAGGTGAAATTTGGATAAAAATCAAGCCGTAATAATTTGATAAGAATTTGAAATTAGTCCAAAAACATAACAAAACACAATAACAAGCCGATAAAATAAATCTCCCCTATTCCTTTTTTCCCATATATGAGAAGAAGAAGCATGAAAGGCAGCATAGCCTCTGTGCCTATACACATGGGGGCGAAATGACCAGCCCCACTCTTCATAAAAATGGAAAATGACATCTATATGGATGCTTCCCTGTGCACTCTCATTAGGCATCGGGCACACGCAAGAACCACACTCTCCACATGAAGCACTTCCCAAAAAGGACTCTGTCCATGAATGTAAGACCTGTGCCTAAACACAAAGGGGGCAAAATGACCACCCACCCCCATGAAAGGTGGAAATACCTTCTGAGTGCGCTCCTATTGGCCCATGCGTTAGTGCAGGAGCCATGTTCCCAAACAGAGAACTCTTTTCCATATATATATGATAATAAAACACTATCTAACAATGCATGTACATGCTAATGGGCGTGACCAAAGGGACACACAAACATCTTCAATATGGTCATTTCGCAACCATTGTGTATAGGATGATGAAGTACCATACATGAAGAATAGGGGATCTTTTAAATGCATTACGACCATGTTTCCTTGAAGCTACTCAAGACATTTTTGACAGAATCTCTCTCCTTACAAAAAGTGGGTGTGAAGTTGTGAAACAATGGACAATTTCTCGTTTCTCTGTCTTCAGAAAAAGCAGGTAGGTCTTGTCTTCAGCTTTGAGAAGCCATTGTCACCAACTAATAATAACAAAGAGAAAAAATCAGGAGCACAAGGGAGCGCAATGTCCGATGGCCGACTTTTTTCTTTGCTCTTTTTCTTCTCATGCCTTTCTCAACGACTTCCACTCCAACTTGTGCTCAACCTCCGATGAGCGACTTTTTTCTTTGTCCCTTTCTTTTTATGCGTTTTTTCAACAACTTTGATCCTAAGCAAACCACAATTTTACTAAAATAATTAATTCATCATTCTCCACATGTCCATCGACTACGACCAATATATTGAAAATAAAAACATGAAATTAAAAACTCTATTAGACTTGTATTCAATGTCCGATGATCGACTTTTTTCTTTGCCCCTTTTCTTCTTATGCCTTTTTCAACAACTTTGACTCCAAGCAAACCACAATTTCACCAAAATAATTAATTCATCATTCTCTACATGTCCATCGACTATAGCCAATATATAGAAAATAAAGACATGAAATTAGAAAATTTACTAGCATAGTATCTAGCCTAAACTAGGTAATAACCATAAAATGAAATTAATGCAAATGAAATAAATCCTAACTCCTATATTCAAATCTGGAAAATAAAAAGCACGAAATAAAATACTAAGTAACAATTAATTTTATTTCCAACTCTTATTAGACCAAAACCATGGGCTAAACCGGTTCTTTTTGGCTCTTGGCTTCCAAAGTTGGTCATGCTAGTTCGACTAGGTAAGGGTAGCCTTATCTGCATCAAGTTGTTGCAATTTATATACAAATGTCAAACCGTGTGAAGGATACTATAGACATCGAAGAATTAATCTGACTGATCTTGAGATCTAAAGACCTAGAGAGATAAAGAGTGTACTGAACTCAACTTGACTAAGCCTTTTCCTAACTAAATGGTCACTCAAACAGCTATTTTTTTTTACATTTCACCTTGTTAAAATCCATGTTTGTGATCAATCCAAAGCTATTCATATCATTTATACCTACCTCTTCCCAAGTAAAGTTTGGTCTACTCATTGGTCTTTTCACCCATTTAATTTGCATCATGTGTCTCCTCCTTAATGGTGCACAGTGCACTCAAGGAGCCCGTTGCAAATGCCCATACCTCATCAAATGTCTATCCAAGTTTTATTCCATTAAAGCCACTTCCTTATCATCTTGATTTTTTTTTTTTCATTTCTTATTGCCTTTTTGGTTCTTCCACTCATCCTTCAATGTCCTTATTAAAATTACAATTATTTTGTTTATATGTTCTTGTCCAACATTCAGTTTCATACAACATTTATGGCCTTATAGTTGTCCTGCTGAATTTTCCTGTGAGATTGAATGTCGAAAAGAGAAAAAGAAAAAGAAGGAAAGGAACTTTTTGTTGTAGTTGTTTTAGTTGTAGAAAAGGGGAATAAAATCTAACCACTCACCTATATTCTCTTTAATAATAAACAAAATGATGGATACATCGCTGATGGAAAGGATAATGTGGATACTCTTGAGGTAACCTACTCGAGAGTCAAGGCCAGACTCCGGAGCATGAGCCGTTGATGGCTGAAATTACTGTAATAAAATTCAAGTAAATGATGACATGATGGCAGGAGAACCACTGAGTTGTTGAGAGCAAACCGTTGATACCGGTTATTCGTTTATTAAATGATTTTATATAATGAAATCAAAATTAAATTATTAATTGAACGGTTAAATTTTTCCTCTATGGTTTCATAGAAACAAAAATCCTAGTCTCATAAAATAGAAATTAGAAACTATTGCTGCATATTCCTGTCTCCACGTGACCTGGAAGTCACAGATGAAGAACTAACCCCGGAGCCAATCTCTAGAAAATGCTATCCCAATCTCAAATCATAATTGGTGAAGAGAAAGGAAAGATCACTCTTGAGCTCTGAGGATTCTACCTTCTTTCTTTACTTGGGTCCTCCGTATATTACGTCTCCTCCCTTCTTTCATTGGCCCGAGAGTCCTTTTCCTATGCGATGCTCCGCTCATGTGAAACTTTGCCTTCATTGGGGCTGAAGTGGCTAATTTGATGACATGGCAGATTTTACCTATGCACGCCGAGATCCTAACGGTTGGCGGATTTCTTCTCATGCACGCTGAGATCCTAACTATTAACCTGTGGTTACTTCTTAGTCAAGTAACCGATGTTCTAATGACTAACTCAACCATGGTTAGCCATTGGACCAACCCAACTATGACCATGGTTAACCTAAAGGGTTATTGACCAGTTTACCCTGATGGGGTTAGTCTCTTCTAGGATTAGGTGCAGTTACGTATGTCCTTGTTGACACTAGTAAGATGTGAGTCTATTCGTTTGTTTGTATGGTTGTATGTTCTTCTGATTCTCTTTCTCCCTTGCTCGTGTGGGGTCTTGGTCTTAGGGTCATGGGCACGTGCCTGCTCTCATTGGTCGGTTGTGTCCATTTCCATCTGTTCGTCTGATTGTCTGTTTGGTTCTTTCTGTTTTTTGGCTTAAGCAAACGACACATGTCCCTAGAGAATCCAAGGGTTGTGGTTGCTTCTCCAAAAAAACCACCCAACTAGGTACAATCTATACCCGATAGACCTGTGGTCATTTTCTCATATAGCTTTGGCCCTTTGGCAAGCTTTTTTTTTTCTTTTTTTATAGATAGGGAGGGAAGTAGGTAACAACTATGAGATTCAAACTCGAGACCTCATAGTGAGCATGAGTTTTTTGCACACCATAGCTCACCAACTGCACTAAGCAATTATTGTTGCTTTGGGCAGGGAGTCAGACCCCAGGGACAGTGATGGCTGGGTGACCTGTTTCCATTTTTATTTATTATTATTTTTTTTTTTAAGAAAACATGTAATAAAATAAGAGTAATTACTCGCCATGTACGCGAAGCTTATCCATACTCATCATTCTCATGTTATAAAAGCTCTCCCCGTTGGCCGTTACTCTTCAACCCACTGCAGGTAACCATAAAAATGGCTTTCTGCAACCTAGAGTACTGGAATCCCTCTCCTTCCATCGCCCATTCTTCTTGTTATTCACTTTGCTCCTTTCTTCTTCGTATTCACAAGCCTTGAGTGTAAGATTTCCAATTAAGTGGGCTAGCATAGTCAAAGATTTGTTTTCAAAACCGGTTTAGTGGTGTTGACTACAGATGGAGTAAGCAGAAATAATACAATATATTTGGTGAGTGATCTCTATGGAGATATTGGATTCTATTAGCACACCTTAATGGTATGAAATATTTATTACTATATGTGGACCTAAGGTATTGTTTCCTTAATTTTATTGCAGGGTTGGTCCCTACCCTCATCCTTATATATAGTTATCACTGACTCATTAAGTGATGCTAATTTACCAAAAAAAACAAAAAAACAAAAGGGAAAGAGGTAGACCAAACCAACATTGATCGTGTTGTACAAGGAGCATACGAAAGAGATTTGAGGAGTTATTATTCTTCATGGATTTAAGTACGTTGTTATTATCTACGCAATAATTGTATTGCATGCTTATCTGAAATTCTGCAGATAGATTAGATCACTTATCTGACAAGCTAAATGAGATTAGGAACAATGAGAAGACCAGAAAATATGAAGATCCACTTGGACTTCTCACCGCAGAGTGTTGACTGGATCAAACATTAGTCCCTAGACCTTGATCAAACACAAGGAGCAGCCATAGAAGCCAGCGGTAGCAGCAAACAAGAGTTTTTTTGTCAAACATAAATCGTGGGCTATAGTGTGTGCTCTCCTATATTTAAAATAATGATGGGGAGTGTTTACAAATAATAGTAACTCAAAGTTACTAAAACTGAATTAACAAAACTACTAACATGTAGTTACTAAAAAACTGAAATTGTAAACTAATGAAAATGAAACTAAATATAGACTGGAATTAGAAATTAATATTGGACCAAAACTAGAAGCTAAAATTAGAAACTAAATCCCCATTAATACCCAAACTCTGGGCTAGGAAACAACCTTGGTCGACCACCAAGTCGACCTCAGCCACTATGGTGGTGGTCGACCCTCTTCTTCTTTCTAGTATATGTCTTCAATTCTGCATCAAAGGCTATACCTGGATCGCTTGTTCTAGGGGATCTGATTTCAGTTGAGATTATAGTCCTATGGTGTGTGCTGGCAGTTATCCCCTCTGCCTTTGTATGGTAGCCTATAGTGCACATCAGATAGACTTAAGCTGAGGATTACTCTTTTAAGTCCAATCCTGGTAGGTTGGCCTTTATAAGGAGGCCGAACTCTCAAGACTGGAGCTAGCCTCAAGGCCTAACTCATCTGGGTTTTGGGCTGGTCTCTTAGAGCTGAGTCCTGTCCAGCTTCAGATTGCCAAGCTTAGACATGACATTTGGCTGGGTTCAGCCGATCTAAAATATGACAATCCCAAGTTTTCCTTTCACTGTTCAAATACTTGTCCTTATTTTCCCAGCTAAGCTATGAGAGGGGTGGGGATGTGATGCGACTAGCCCAAGCATTACAAGCCCAACCCGTTTGCCTTATGGACTGGGCTTATAAACTGTGGAATATTAGTTAAAAAAAAAAAAAAAAAACTAATTTTCTCAATTTCTATATGAGCTTAGCCAAAAACCAAATGGTAAGTGAATTATTCTATTTCTAAGCCTGGGTAACAGCAAAAAAATTTCCATTTAAAAAATACTCTACCTTTAAGGAGGGGATCTCTCTCTCTCTCTCTCTCTCTCTCTTTCTTGTTCATGCTCTTGTTCATGCTCTTTAGAATGTATTCTAAAGCGAGAAAATAAAGAAGACGTTCTAGACCAGAATCTATTATGAAAATGCATATCAAACACAGCCTTAATCTATGCCATTGAGGCAGTAAAGATGCAAAAATATTGTTTCTTCTCATACGTTGTGCATTCCTAACCAAAACATCAACTACCAGCCCATCTCTAAATTCTATATTAGCACCAACCAAGAGAGATGATGAGTTTAATATGACTTCACAGAAAGAGCACAACCAGATATTTCTCCTCCTTTCTGCCCCTCTGGACATTTATACTGCCCCGTCCTCGTTGCTTCAATCTAGTTTTAGTTTCACATTTACAAAAAAGAAAAAAAAATTTGTCCAAAAATCACAGAATTAATGGCGATGACGGCCAGCGCGAGGAGTAGCAGTGGAATATTGGAAAATTTGGGGGGTTTCTTCAGAAAATTCTTCTTCCGAATACTCTCCGTGGGTCCCATCCCAACACACGTCGCCTTCATTATGGACGGCAACCGCAGGTAAGGCTGCCAATTTAGAACCAAATCCGAATCGGAATCCGAATCCGAATCCGGCTATTTAAACTTTTTTGATTCGGTTCGGATTGATTAGCATCAAATCGAATCGAATCAAAATAAATTGGTTCGATTTTGGTTTCAAAACATGAAATCTTTTCATAGTTCGATTACGGTTTATTAGCATCAAACCGAGTTTAACCAAATAATTTATATTCATTTCTAATGTTTTAATCAATGTGGATGATAAATTCTAGGTGAAAAGATCCTCACGTGTTAGCATAAAATCGAAATTGCACTCCTTCACCCAGACTACTATAGTACACCTCTATAAAATGTCCTAAATACCCATTATATGACAAGTTTTCTATAATACCCCTTCCAACACCTGAAACTACATACGGACATCGAGAGGGAACCCTCCACCTAGATTTTTTTTTTTTTTTTAATATATTGAAAGTTTTCGATGGATTATGACCCTAACAAGTAAAAGTTTGCCCAATCACCTAAAATATGATGGATATAGTATCGATATCAGTTATCTCAAAAACTGATTTGATATCAATACGGATCAACATGTATCTACTTGGATCAGACAGGTTTGCCTTTGAATTTCCTAAAAATTCAAAATTTTTAACATTTTTACCTTTGGTTCATACTGTTTCACTGATATGGTATCGATCAGGTATCAAGAATCGATGGTTAACAATACTGATATGGGCAATCCAATATCCATACCTAAAGGCTAAAATCATGCAAATATGGCTCAAATTGAATACAGAATGGGTTAAAACCGACTAAAAAAATTGATCCAAAAGTCAAACCGTTCAGTTCGATTCGATTTGATTTCCATATATTGTATCTTGAACCGAACCAATTGACTCCTCTATACTCCTCTCAGGTATGCAAAGAAGCAGAATCTGAGTCTGGAGGCAGGTTACAGAGCTGGAACCTTATCACTCATCTCCATCCTCAAGTACTGCTACGAGCTACGCATCCACTACGTCTCCATTTATGCCTTCAGCATCGACAATTTCAGACGTCGTCCCCATGAAGTGAAGCTAGTAATGGATCTCCTACAGGAGAAGCTTCAAGCTATACTTGATGATCAAACCATCCTCCACAGTTATGGCATAAGGGTTCTTTTCATAGGAGATTTAAAGCTTCTCAATGACTCACTTCGAGTTCTTGCAGAAGAAGTTGAGTCAGCTACTGCTAATAACAACAATTTCGTATTCAATATCTGTATTTCTTATACCTCTACTAATGAGATTGTTAGAGCTGTTTATGAATGTTGTAGAGAGAAGAAGGTTATGGAAAATGACCCAATTGATTATAATGTGAGTGTTGAAGATTTAGAGAAGCATATGGATATGGGTATATGTCCTGAACCAGATATCTTGATCAGGACTTCTGGAGAAGCTCGGCTTAGTAATTTTTTCTTGTGGCAGACTACTTACTGTTACTTGTATTCTCCGGCAGCACTTTGGCCGGAGATCTCTTTACGGCATCTGGTTTGGGCTGTCTTGAACTTCCAGAGGATTCATCCTTATTTAGAGAATCAAAAGAAGAAGCAGATGAAGAAGATGAAGATGGAGAAAGAAGAATAATGTTGTAAATAGTTATTTAGTTCTTGTATTAGTAAGAGAGTTCCATGTTAGGGTTAATGATGTAGTGAGTGTCCTCCATGGTTAGTAATGGTAGGGGTTTTAGTCCCACATTACACCTTGTGGAGGCCGTGGCCTAAAGTTGGAAGAGCTGATTCAATGGATGCATTCCATGACGAAGAATAAGAGGGGTTTTAGTTCCGTGATGGAGTAATGACTTGGGAAGGGACAATAACAACTGCCTAGCACAGTTGATGAATTGTGGTCTTTTGAGTCTAGCAATATAATACACTACACTTGCCGATATAAATTATTTCCCTTTTTTTTTTTTTTTTTTTGGAGCATTATATATTATTATAAGAAAAAAAATTAATAAAAAAAAACCCAACCTAACTTTTGACTTTATTTTTGAGACTAGGGGTCTGGTCCAAATGTGTGAAATCACCTGCCAAGTTGACAAGTGGCCGGCGGACTTCGGTTTGAACTGAGTATTATGTATTATCTAATATTCTAATCCCAACCCAAATTACAATCCGTGATTACCGGGTCACTGCATTCAGTATGATAGTGACTAAGTTGACCGTTGACCACATGACTTAACAGAAACTTACAAACCAAATGTGACCCATTCAACAATTAAGCTTAAAGATTCAACTCCAACCTAGATAATGAAGAGTTTCCTTATTATTTAGGAAAACTTATAATGCCACACCCCAGAATGCCATTATTAAAAAAAGATCAATGCTGCTGTAAAGATTGGGGGGAGGGGGTTGGTTTATGGTTGTGAATCAGGGTTTCAAAGTATTGACATTATGCCCTTTAACAGCAGAAGTTATCATCTTCAGAGTCCCAGTTTTAATCCAGAAAGTTTTTGTTTGGAACAAACATCTGTTCAAGAAAGAAATGTTCAAAAAATAATCTCCCTTTCTGATATTGGTTATCTAATACAATTAATTTGACTACCACAATCCATCACATAGGCACAAGTACAAGACCATGTATATTAACTACAAAAAGTAACACTTGAGAAAAAAAAATTGGGATCCTTCTAATATTAGGAAACAATTACACAGATGAATGCATTCGTGGGAAGTTGGAGACGAAGACGAAGTCATCTCACGCTCACATGCATACGACCTCCTCTGCCAATGCCATCGTGCTTCGGGTGAAGCGGGGAACGATGCTGCTGTTGAGTGTGCTGACCATGGTGATGAGCAGTAGGATGTTCAGAACTGGTTCTTGAATCTGGCTTGGCTTTCAACTTAATGGCTTCAATCTGTTCCAATTTCTCCACAACTTCTTTCATGGATGGACGGCTTTTAGGATCAGTTTCAAGACAATGCAGACTCAATTTCCCAGCTAGTAATGCACCTTTTATGGGATAAAGGTCTTCCATCCGAGCATCCATTATAGTTTTTAACTTTCTTCTGTCAGTTAAATTTGGCTTTGCCCAGTCTACCAAATTATGCTGCCCACTAGGACGGTTTGGGTCAAGTGCTCGTAGCCCCGTTAGCATCTCAAGAAGAACCACTCCGAAGCCATAAACGTCACTCTTAACATAAAGATGGCCTGTTCAATAAGCGCATGTGTATGTTTTTCGTTTAGCTCAAATGCATTTCGGCTAATTGAAAACATATCGTAACATTACAGCTTCATAGTATGCAATGAAAAGTAATAGATTTCTACAGTAACTTATTTCTTTCCCTAATTTAGGTAGTTTATGCTCAAATCTACAAGAAGGGGATAACTAGATGGATCAGCAAAGCTTGAATTCAAGCTTTTCTTGTATGTCAAGAAGAATGGCATTACTTTGGAAACTATCTTTACCTAATAGACCAAGCAATTAACCCATCTAGCCACAGATAAAATCAAGCAGGCTGAGACAGAGATGTGCTCCATTTTCATTTCATTAACCACATGAATTAAGCATATGCCTAAGATTAAAGAGTCTTAAAGCCAGAAAATTTAATATTGTCGCTCACAAAGATTTTAAACTTGGAGCTGGTTTGGTCGAGTTCTTTCAGCCTATCCCATTATGAATTATGTTACAATTTAGGCTATGTTCATCCAATGGGTGGCTGGCCAACAGCATGTCTTATAGACTGGTTTATCAGTCTATGTGGAGGAAAGCATAGCAGGACAGGGAAAAAGAGGATCTGAAGATGAGTCATGGAACTACCTGTGGCAACATACTCAGGTGCAGCATATCCGTAGGTGCCCATAATTCGTGTTGTCACATGTGATTCACCTCCTGAGGGCCCAAATTTCGCCAACCCGAAATCTGATATTTTTGCATCATAATTCTGCACAGAAACAAAAAATGATAAAAATCACAGTTAAAAGACTGTTCTAATTCATAAGTAAAATTGCCACCACTATCTAATAGTTAAACAGGTTTTGAAGCACAAGGTTTTACCCCATCGAGTAGTATATTGGAGGCCTTGAAGTCTCTATAAATGACTTGCCTATCCGAGGCATGCAAGAAAGCCAGTCCTCGAGCAGCCCCTAATGCTATCTTGAGCCGTATAGTCCAAGAAAGTGGCTGAACAGCCGAACACCCTGCATCAGAATAGCATACCATTAAGTTAGCCTAGAGGGATAGCTTTGCTTGCAAAGGAATTCTCCCTAAATGTAAGCTTGGATTTAACAGGTCCCTAGCAACCAACTTTGGATCTTTGATCAAAGAATAGTCCAAAAGCCTATCTCGATTCTGAATCAATAAATAAAGATAATGTGAATCAGAAGAGAGCTTAGGATTAGGAAGGACTTCTTACTTCTGAAAAGATGGTTCTCCAAGCTTCCTTTCTGCATGAACTCATAAACAAGTAAGAGTTCTTTATCCTCTATACAGTAACCCAGGAGCTTTACAAGGTTGGGATGAGAAAGGCCCCCCAGGAAATTCACTTCTGACTGAACCAAATTCGAAGTATACCAAATCAATATAGGGAATCAAATCAGTCTCCAAATAAAAAATAACAATGAAATCCAATTTTAATCTCTTCTTTGCTGCCACTGCCATATGCCAACTAAAACTTCTAATAGTAACAATGGTGAAATTAACCAACCAACCAGCAACAGACATTCAAACTGGATTGATGCTGTAAGATTGTTATTGCCAACAAAATGTAGAACAGACCTATAAAGCATTAAAAGGATTTTGATCTTTCTTTTGGGAAGCCATGTAATATCACAAGGAAAAAGAGCCAAGTGCCTTGAGATCAAAACATAAACCCTCAAAACCACAAGGTTCTTTCTTTTTCTAAAGAAAATAACCAAGTCAAAAGGTGAAAGCTACACATCAGACCAAAAACCATACAAAATCACTAGGAAAAAAGAAAGCAAAAGGTGCAAAAATTCATTAGTATGTAACACCTTCATAAACGAATCTTTCCCTTTGATTTCTCAGTTTCATTTTTATTTAACATTTGTTTTCTCCAAATGAATACTGTTTAATTTTACCAAGTGATGGGCCAACAGTACATTCATCCTAATCCGACTATAATTAGGTGCGGTTCGATGTGTGTTCTTTCGTTTTTAATCTTTTCTCCTCATTATCTATGTCAAAGGGAAATTAAGACACGATTTTCTAAGTAAAATCCACCAATCTGTGTCTAGGAGGTCAAGGTCTTATCATTGATGATGGGCTGCTGCCACCTTTGTTGATTATCTAAACACCAAACTACCTATTATACATAATCTGAGGGCGTAATAAACCATAAGCAAAAGGAAATAAACTTTAAAAAGTAAAACAAACAGGAATAGAGAGAATGAATCTGAACTTTGAATCCATGAAAAAAGTGTTTGTTAGATAGCTACATGGAAAAGGGGAAAAGGATCTCTGAGCCGATAGGCCAATATTCTCTCTCCTCTTGACATTCTCGCTCCTCTCCGCCTCCTATCGATGACTCTCCCATCCTCGCTATGGCTGGTTCCCCACCCCACCAGCTCAGAGATCACTCTAAAAAATTATATCATATTCATCATTTCATTGAAGGAAAGTGATTCTTAATTAACTAATTAAATAATTAGTGGCGTGGCAAGTTGCAACCATTAAACTAAACAAAGTAATAAAATCCAACTAAGCCCATCTCATCAACAATAATAAATATGCAAATTAAATTAATTTTTAAGATAAGAACATCATATTAATTTCTAATTAGAACAGGAAATTAAATGAAAAAATCTGCAATGGAGGATAGAGCTACAGGGAGAGGATTAAAGATTTAAGTTTCTAAAAGTGATGAACAAATAAGGATTACCCGCCATTCTTCCAATCCTTGCATGCTTTCTGGATTCAATTTCTTTACAGCCACGACCATACCACTACCGATCTTCGAAGGCGTATAGGTCTTCTCATCAAGCCAACCCTTGAAGACCCTACCGAAACCACCCTCTCCAAGCATAGAATCAGGTTTGAAGTTTCTGGTGGCTGACTTGAGCTCAGAGAAGCTGAAAACCCTCAAGTTTGGTGTGGGCAAGATGTGACCATTAGGGAAAGACTCATCGACGCTGCTTCCACACGCCGAGAATCGACTTTGAGTAGCGGTGCTGCTCGAAAACCCACTATCGTTGCCGCTGTCATTGTTTGATGTAACTGTTGGGAAGACTAGAACAGAGATTTCCTGTGAGATTCACTAAAAAAAGCCGCTATTTTTTCAAAAGAATCCATTTGGAACAGAGGAATCAGAATTTCAGAAGTACAATGGAATGCAGAGACAAAATTAACAATCATAACATTCTACCAAAGATTCTAAAAGGTACAATCAAACAAACAAACAAACAAAAACAAAAAAAAGAAGGAAATTTGCCCAGTATAGAATTGGAATCGAAAAAACTGGGGGAACCCATCTTAGGAAACATAGTAAAGGGGGCTTAAAAGTTTTCAACACAACAAATTCAACTTTTTTTTTCTAATTTTTTGGGGGTGGGGAATGAGCTTACAAGGAGTAGAAGGTCTGATTGTACTTGGGCTGCGATTATTAACCTGAACTTGAGCACCCCAGCAATTTCCCATATCGATACTCTTTTCCCCTTTGAGAGGGGGAGGGGGGGGGGGGGGGGGGGGGAGAGGGAGAGAGCCACAAAGACAGATAAGGAGAGATAATGGAAAGAGTGGGAGAAGGAGAAGAACTGAAGAAGGTGAAGGGAACAAAATAAAGCGTAGACTGTCTTCTTATTGATGAGTCTTCGTTCTGAATTACGTTTTCTCAGCTCCTTTAGCCCTTTTTACTATTTCCGTGGTTCATTTAAGATTAAAAAATAACATTTTATAGAATTTATAATTTCCCATATGGGTTTTCCAGTCAACGCCCAAAGAACGGTGACAAAGTCCCCAAGCGAGTGTTCAAGAAGACAACCTCGCACCTACCTCTCGCACCTCTCTCTCTCTCTCTCTCTCTCTCTCTCTCTCTCTCTCTCTGTCTTTCTCTCTCTCTCTCATTAGTCTCATAGGCATTTTTTCAAATACTTTTTACGCAAAATGCATTAACTAGCCTTAAAGTGAAGAAGAGATTAATCAAAAAAACAAAAGTCTAAAGCCTGACCTCTTCTGCAAATTTCCATCTTCAAGTCCTCTGACCCCTGAGGAGTAAAAAGACAGGAAAAAAAAATACATGTCAAGACTCACGTCATCTGTCATCTGACCGTCAATCTGAGTGTCCAATGTTAATTGGGTTTTTGTTTCTCTGGATGACTCAGTCGCTGACTCGTTAAGTTGTCAAGTGGGAACCCTTTTTATTTATTTATTTGGGGTAACAAGTTTTCTAAATACTCCAAAAAGGTCCTATGCTATTTTTTCGACTTTAGCCCGTGATTCTTCTAGTTCGGTAGGCCTGTGTAGATTGTTCAGTCAGCTGCGTTGAGATTGTCTCGTTTCAGCTTCGACTTTCGCAGCTGTTGTTCCAGTTCTTGCCTCGCTTCTATGGTTACTGTTTTAACCTCATTGATCCTAATAGTTTATTTTCAACCATCTCTGTTAGTGTTTCTTTTCTAGATTTTTCATCCTTTTTTGCTCTTCTTTTATATTCTTGGTTGCCAGGAGTAAATGGAGGAATTCTTAAAATCGCTTTCATTCTCATATAATTAAATCTTGTATAGTGATTTCGAACACAAAAGATCACAATCCGATCCTTTTCACTATAAGGTTGGGTTTCAGCCAAGAGTGGCATCATTCTCGGGCCTTCATTTCGTGGTCGAGAGTCAACCTTTCAGAACAAAACATTTTCTTCTTTGTGCAGTAGATTATAAATATATATATATATATATATATATTTAATAAAAAGTAGACTATTAAAATGGAAGCCGAATTTCTAATAAAGTGGGCCCCGTTTAGATAACGGTGGCTCCCCAAAAACTTCTTGACATCATTAGTCAACTATCTTATAAGCCATCTTCATAGCCACTGTCACAGCTTCTGTCACAGGCCAGATTATGAATGAAAGAAAATTAAATTACCTTGCAAGGTGGATCGTATCAGATGAGATTGAATTTTTTATACATATGTTTATTACATGTGAGGATTCAGCACTTGTTTTATTTTCTGTCATTTTATAGAATGGGAAGCTATGAAAACAAAAAAGAATAAATATTAGTAGATCCTCAAATATACCTCAAGGTGAACATATGTGCAGAGGATCCATTCCCATGGTAGACTTTGAAATATATATATATATATATATATGGAAAAATGTTGTATATATATATATGAGGAATGTCTGTTATACTTCAAACAAATAAATGTTTTTTTTTTTTTTTGCAAATCTGTTCATAAGGTAGAATTTGTCAATCTTCAAAGGGCAAAATGATTTTATAATGGATAAGAGCTCCTCTGGAAAGGAAGAGGCCTAAAAATCCAACCTTAAGTAGCCTGCATCTTCCTAGATCATGAACATGAGAACCATCCACCCAAAAAAATACATAAAAAATTGAGAGCTATCATTTAAAAAATGAAAAGAAAAGCATAAAAAACTAAAGAAGACATTGCATATTTCTAATGACAACTGAAACCTTGAGTAGGCCAGGGGATGCGTTAATTCATCCATGAAATCAACCCACTAGTCGCAACACTCCTAATTTGTAGGTTTTGTTTTTGTTTTGTTTTGTTGTTTTTTTTTTTTAAAGGGGGTTTGATGTTTAGTAAGTCACATGAATATTTAATTATAAGATTGATTACATTGGAAAGATGACTGAAAAAAACAGAATCAAAAACTCAAAAATTATGTTGGATTTATTTTGTCCATCAAACCCAATTTAAACAATTTTAATAATAAATTGAGTACACTTATTTGAATGGGTCTTAGAATGCCGTTACGCTTTATCTGAAACTGTTCACAACTAGGGATAGAATTAAACATTTTACTTATATGATTGTCACATTGTGAGTTGAAAAGAATAATAATTTCAAACACAAATACAAGTATTTATAATTATGTCTATCAAATTAGATTGTCAATTGCATTAAGAACAAGATTTTTATGAATAGTTTATGGTTCATCCTGTGATCATTGAAGATAAATATTATGCATTTTGTTATACTAATGATTGAAATTTCCTTACCTATATTTAATTGCATTGAATTCATTATATTTGTTTGCAACTAAAAGAGCCGTTCAATAAGAAATCCACTTTGCCTATAGTGTGAATATATTGAGGAATATATCCATTTGTGATCGAAGAAATTTCAAGTTCAATGGTTATAAAATGAATAAACTATTTGAATGGATTAAGATGGTGATAATAATAATTTCTACGCACATAGGTCCGTTATGTAGTATCATTAAGTGGAGAGACTAAAATGTAATGAAATTATTCTCTAATGACTTAAATATTATTTTTACTTAAGATTATCCTAATAATTAATAAAGATAGGGTTAGCTCAGTCTAATTAGTCAATACGATCCCACTACTTGATAAATTGAATGGTACAAGATTTTCAACAACCCTAAACTATAAATAAAATAGCAGAGAATTGAGTTTTATGCACACCAAAAAAAGAAAAAGAAAAAAAGGGGGGCACTCTCTCCATGCATCTCACTCTATCTCTTCTCTCACTCTATTAGTGAGTTAGGATTTTAAATTCTAGAGAATATAGGGTGTCATTGCATTGTGTTTATCATGCAAACGTGGTCCAAGGGGTTGTTGTTCAATGGATCTGACACCTCTTAGTGTGACTCGGTGTGTAGCGCACATCCAATGATCGAGAACACTTAAACACATAACCCAAAACGTTTTTTATCATTGAATGTATGCTAATGGGCTATAAAATAACCCTAAGTTCCTCTGGTAATAGTTTGAATCTCCTAATGTTATATGAGGTAAAATTTATGATAAGTAAAAATATTTATATTTACATCCATGTAACCTACAAGACCCAGTTTTTGCCAGGATGAAGAGATTCTCTATGTGTATGGCAGTTGGATGTGACTTGTTCTAAGGGCATGTGAATGGGAACTTCCTATAATTTTTTTTGGTTGGCCCCTGTGGGGGGGTGGGGGATGTTGACTTTCGATTCCCTACAACTCTCATCAAAAGACATAGAACTGGACTAGTGGAGCCGTGGAGGATCCACTTCTTTGAGAATCCTTAATTAATCCTCCAAATTAAGTAGGTGTTACAATGCAAAATCCAAAGGTCATGAGGTCAAAATGCTCTCAATATTATCCCATACCCTTCCATGTTGTAGAAAAGATCACCTTCAATAATGGGTATCTTAAAAAATATATATATAATAATAATAATAATAAATGCTATCAAATGTAAATCTAAGGTTATTCCTAAAATAATGGATAATCAAGAAAACCATTTTTTCATAAAAAATTTATATTATTCATCCAAAAAAAAAAAACCCCATTTTTTTAACAATAAAAATTGTTTTTCCTTTTGATAAATTGAGGTATGGGTGCACTTTAAAGAAGATATATTTGGGAAACTTCTTAGGTCCATGGTGTAAACTACTTAAAAGGAGTCACAAAATTAGATTTTCGTGTAAAACAGCAGAACATAAATGTGTGTTCCGTAAAATAGGATTTTCTATCATTTTTTTTAGTGTAAAATACAAACAAACGCATTGAAAAAATAGAAAATTTTTAAAATATCATTTAAGTGAAAAACTTTCCAATGTAACAAATGGTGTACCTGCTAGATAGCTCAACCTAGGGGTCCTCTTAGCATTGCATTTGACAATTTGATGTTGAATCTTTATCTAAACTATAAAAAATGTTGGGCATTTTTTATTTTGGGAATTATTGTCAAAATATGTTTAGTCAACAATTTAAAAAGTGTGGAGACAATTTTCATATTATTTTGAAATTATCTTATAATTTATCGTTGTTTACATTTATTGAAAAATATTTTTGAACTTACCATAGTTAAATTCAAAATAACTTCGAACAAAGATATCTAGCTGACAACTAGAATTAATTAAGTTGTCCTTGCCCATAAACATGTAGATTCCCCTAGTTGATTACCTAAGAAAATAAAGGATAAGAAACTTCTGAGTACTAAAAGAATAGACATAACCACATCTTTTTACATGATGTCAAACTACCAACTACCAACTACCAACTACCAACTACCAATTTTAAAGAATTATTTGTCCCCGAGCACTTGCCCATTGAAGGGGTTTTCACATAAAAAACAGAAGTCCAGTGGTTCTCTATCTAGAGGTGTTGTGTCTATCCTTCTCTTCCCACCCCCAACTCCACCTCCACCTCCACCTCCACCTCAAAGAAAAAGAAGAAATAGGGGTTTCTTTTAAGAGAGAGAGAGAGAGAGAGAGAGAGTGCTGGCTTAGGCCACTCTCCCCAATAGAGCACTTTTTTTATTTAAAATGAAATACAGATTAGGGATCACTAGCTACTTAGTTACGTGGCCATTATGTCAATGTGGGGATCAGGTACAGATGGAGAATCGAACCTGAGGCCGTGTGTCTATTCCACAGAATCCCTAGTTCTCCCTAACCATCTGGACAACCCTCGGGTGGATACAAAATAAATAAGAAAATACACACACATACACACTCATACAATGGTATGACAAGGTTCGATCCAACAACCTCCTCTCCTGAATACCAGCTCCACAAGCCGAAGCTATCACCACTAGGCTATCCTAATGTTCATGTAGGGACACACGATCAAGTGGTGATCTTTTTCCCTAAAAATCTTTAAAAGTTTCCACTTATATGCAAAAGATCCCAAAAAATACTTGAGGGTTTAAGTATTTCCTTCTACATGCCTCTATGATTTCTCCAGGAAATAGAAAATAGAAAAAGTGCACCATATCCTACCATTGGCATGTTAGATTCATCAGCTAGAGTGTGAGATGCGGTAGTGGATACCACATATTATAAGTCACATGCCAAAATTGAAACATTACTTCAATTATATGCCTTATATCACATTAATTTTTTTTTTTTTATTCAGTGGTTGGAATACCTTTAAAGTTATGCCTAAGCTATTACCAAGAATGTTGCTTTTGCCCAATTTTTACTTTTTGCTAAAAATAGGCATGCGTTTGTGTTTTTATATACCTTATAGGCATTACTAGGAATGTTGTATTTACCTTTATTTAAACATGCATGTTTCAATATCAATAAGGTGAAGAAGTGAGTTTCCGGGTAACTTCACATATAAATGTGAATATGCGAACCCAAAAAATGGATTTTAAAATGACCACCTCGTCCCTCACACACTAATACTTTCTTGAGTCTTGACCTAACAGAATATCTAGAATTGAATCGAATGATACTAATAAGATTCACAACCTTATTCCAAATTAATAGAGTAACGAACACATAGATCCATACAAAAAGTTAACGAGTTATGATTAATTATAATAAATTTTTGACGCACCACTACAAATCAGTTATATGATTATAACGACAAATAATAATAATGTACCAGCTATCTACTTAATGTATCACATAAATCGATCAAGTCAAAGCATCTTATATGCATTACGTCCATCATTAAGACAATCCATCAGACCATCACTCAATCTATTTTTACGAAAAGAATAATAAAATGACAAATTATTAACAACCATGCTAAACACGAAGAACCGAATGACACTGTTACTCATTATTTAAAAAAATAGTAAGGAAATATTTTTCATTCCCTTGGCCGTGGGTGAAGGGAAACAACATCCAATTTTACTCAAAAATATATATATATATATATATCGGAGAAGGAACCGATGAGTTGACTCTGTCCCTTTCATGATATAAGCGCGTCAGTAAGCTGCGCCTCCAAACTTAAAAGTCGGATACTCGGTTTCCACGACTCAGTCCAGGAGGGAGGGAGGCGGACACTCGAGGCGGATTCCATCAAGAAGAAAAAGATGAAAATCAAGTTTCCAAGAAAATTCTTTGACACTAACCAACCATAAAGAACGTGTAACGATCAATGTATTTTCTTCACCCAAACCGTCCATAGCTGGAAAAAAAACGTCCAATATTTATTATATTACAAGGCCCATTCAATGAGATGGATGGATCCCTTTTGGCTTTCGCTTTTGGAAAAGGAAAGGAAAAGAAAAAAAGGTGAAAAGGACAAGAATTACTAGAATGGAAAATTCTTGCCTTGAAAGTGGGAAACAGACCAGAAAGAATCCACCTAACTTAACATGGGGAAATGTTTTCTTTATTTCCTATCTTATCCATGGATATAGTTCTCAAGAACATGGTTTTCAATATCGGTTGGATCGAAATAGTATTGGCTATCATTAATCCTCAATTTTTACATTTTCGATCTTGTTCCACATGTACAGTTCAAGGGTGATATCAAAACGGTTTTGACCTTGACCGATCCCATGATTGTTCCTGTATTTTATAGAATCTTGCTTGGGAATCGAAAAATGGATTTTTTTACAATTTTACCCTTTGTCCGATACTAATGCCCAATTTAGAATCAACTAGATATCGATATGATTTGACGAATACCATCGTTCTGATATAGATACCTCATTCCTTGATCCTTTCTAACTATCCAATGAGACTTTAACTACAATTTACAAGAGAGGGGATCAAGGTTCGTAATATTGGTTATTAGATCAGATGGAGTAGGATATTCGACTCCTCTCCATAGAGCTCAGGGACTAAAGAGTGGTCCCACGTCTAAGAGGACCTCGACATGCATCTTGAGGTCACCCTAGCCTGATTCCTATCCAATGGAGTTAGATCCCCCCTTCCTTTTCTTAGATTGATTTTATTACCTTCCTACCCTTAGGTCATACAAGTGGATTGGTATCATATCGAGCTGAACGAATCCACTGATCTCAATTTGAGATTACAAATCATGAAAGGAATACCCGTGACACAAGTTGAAAGTAGAAAAAACTAAAATCCTTGACTTCTTAAAAGCTTACACTTCATGAGGCATCAAGTCGTTTTCTTCCAATCAGTTTTGTTTTCTCTTTCATTTTTTTTTTAAAGGATATATATTCAACTTTCAAAAGTCAACATGGAATCCAATAATTGGATATTGTGTAGACTTTGTGTCCACTCACGAATTAAAATTTGGAATCATATAGAATATTATTGTCTTGGACTTTAAGGTTTGGGTGGGTGGGGTTTAACCCATGCGTGGGTTCCAAGTAGATGTGTAAAACCGGAAGCTTACCAGAAATTGAAATTTAGGGCCCATTTGATAATATTTCTATCGTTTCTATTTCAAGAAACGGCAGAAACATAAATTTCCGTTTCTAGAAACAGAAATGGAATTGAAGGTGTTTGATAAGTCATGTTTTTAGAAATCGATGGTAACTAGTGAAAGAATTACCACAAGTCGTTTTCAGAAACGGCGAAACAAGTTGAACTTGTTTCACCTAGGTCGTTTCTTGAACCATAAATAAGTAAAAAATTTTATTTCTATTTCTAAAAATAAGTGAAACGAAACAATTTTATCAAACGCTTTTTGCTCCGTTTCCGCTGTTTCTGGAAACAAAAACGGCAGAAACGCGTTTCTTGAAACGTTATCAAACGGGCCCTTAGAATAGCCAATATAGTCTCTAGTTAAGGGATTGACGTCATTAGAAACAGAAAAAGTGTAGCCAAAGAAAATCTAAAGTTGCATCATAGTCAGAGCATGGTAATTTCTTTGTATTTTCGGAGAGAGATAAAACGTCTTCTCGAGAGAAGACATTAGTTCCCACGTAGAAGAGGAGATAGTCAAAAGTTGGGGTCCATGCCAAAATAACTGTCTCCCATCGGATGTTTGTAGTTTAATTCGATGGCTTATAAGAATTTGGGCAACCTTTCATTAGCAAGTAGTTTTAAAGGGGGTGAATTCTACCGGAGTCCCAAAAAATTTAGGATCTTATAAGGATTGCTGAAGGGAAAAGGAAAACAAACTCAAGATGGAAGAAAGCGTTGTTCAAAGATTTTTTTATTTCATAGGTAGTGTAACGGTAATTGCACCCAACCTTATGTCTAGGTGTAAGGCCACGCATCGACAAACCTTTTTTTTTTTTCAACTTATTATGGGTGAAAATTAGCAAGGTTTAATGAAGTAGAATCAATAGTGGGATCAACCTCCGTCGATTCTGATTCTACTAGAATCGTTTTGAACCTTAGAGATCAATTGATTCTTTGAATTGAGAATTACTGAAATATTCTTTGGTGAATAAATGAATATCTTAAACCTCACAGGAGGAAAAAAGAAAAAAAAAATTGCAAGGCAAAGATCTCACCAAGATGAACTAGGTCAGATAGAAAAACAATAGGAACAACAACAACAATCCAACAACAGTTAGAGAATCAATTGGAAACAATCAAATGGGCAACAACTCATACTATAATCTTCGAATGTGCATCAGATCTTCCAATCAGCTGAAATATGGGGCAAACTTAATATGGTGACTCCTTATTGAAAATATTCATCTAAAATCTATATATGGTAACTCATATAACAAAGGGATAAATTACTTATCTGAATCAATGACAAACCATTGTTGATAATGCTAATCTCAAGCACCATACATGTCAAGAACCTGAAAAGCCATAAAGAAAATTAAGGAAATGGTGGACTGAGTCACGCCAACAGTCATCCTCCTTAAGAATGTAAAATATGCCTCTTATGATGCAAAACTAGGTTCTTGTGAATCAATCTCCAAGATAAAATAGCCCCCGATATACCCATCCAGTAGATGTTGTGCTCACTTACTAGGCCACTTTGGTACACACTTGGATTTTTCTCAACAATAAGAAAATAACACTCCAAGAACTCACATAAAGAAACTTGAAAACAAAAAAAAAAGGAATATGCAAGAGAGCAAGAGAGCAAGAGAGCAAGTGAGCAATTAGAGTATTTCTAGAATGGTTATAACCACTCTAAACCATCATTAACATCCTATATAGAGGGAAAGTGTCCTTTGTACACACCCATTCAAAATAGCCCAAAGGAGATAACCACCACACTTTATTTGTGACACTTGGCCATTGCCCATCGACCACTCAGGTGTTACGACAGTCACAATGACTAAGAAGCGATGCTCACATCGAGTTTTGAATCTTAAGCCAAAATACAATAGGAATAGGGGGGGAATTACATTCTCATTCTTGTCTGCGTAAGAGAGAGTTCAACCACATCAGACGACTAGAGCACAACACCTGGTTACGCACCTCAAACGATGGTGTAGACTTTGTCCACCAAGAGATACATTCAAAGTTTAAAGTTGTGAGCCTCAAACCTATTTGGTGCATCACATGTGGGTCCCAATATAATCACAAACCCCTGTTGGCCACGCCTTAAGGTTCATTAATTTTCCAAGGTCAAGGGCTAGTTGTGAATTGTGTGGTTGAAAATGGGGTTATTATTTATGAGCCCCAGCAGAAGTGGAAGCCAGCCTCTTGAGTCTTGTTGACTCTTGACCCTCTCATGTCTTGATTCTTAAATAGGTTTTGGTCATGGGGTCCATGTAAACATGGTACATACTACATAGTACATACACCACTACTTCCTTTTTAATTTAAACACATAGGCGCACCAGGTCACCTCTCCACCTCCATCACGGATGCAAACTTGGAATTGGAATTGAAATACCCAAAATACCTATTATTTGATGAATTTTTCCATGGTGTGTGTAAAAAGGACGAAGTTCTTGGGTGGGGGAGCGATTATTTTCTACAGTGAATACGGCGGTGCAATGAACATTGAATAGTCGAGAGCATCTGGACTTCATCCCTTTTGCACACACACCCCATCAAAGAGAGAGAAAGAGAGAGAGTTGGAATATAGCCCTTGTTACATACATCCTTACATGTCAAACAGGAGTTAGGTGGATTTATATGCTTTTCTTCTTCTTCTTCATCATCATCCAAACATCCATCAGGTCGGTGTCATTTTGAATCCTATTCCGTTTTCAGATTTCAACTTCAAATCCCATTCATAAGTCGTTAGGATTTACTTTTATGGTTCCCAAGCTCCCAAAAGGGGGAACCAAACTGAGTTCCTATTACTTTCTCTGGATGTTTACTTGAAAAAAAAGGGTCAGTTTCCACATTCCCATATACTATTTAGTAATCATGTTAAGTGAGAAATGTGATTCTTGCTTCTTCTTCCAGTTTCCCACTTTCCACACACCACAGACCACACGGCATGCGCGTTCCTTTTTCATCTACTTGTCTTATATTTTATTTTTGGCAAAAGACTTATGAAGGGGTTTATGAGTAATACCTAATTTTGCCACATGGAATGCTGATATGGCAATTTCAATTATTGTATCAAATTATAAACTCAATTTTCATCATTGACCCTTTTATGTATTGGCTTTGTGGTTTTAGTGCATGATATTGGATCACTTATGAATACGATACTGATATGAATCGGTCTGTATCGAACAAAGTTACCCATGGCTTTTCTATTAAATCAGACACTTGAACTTTTTACCCTTGATCCATACTGTTTCACCTATACAGTATTAATATAATATCGGGTCAGTGAATAACAATGTCAATGTAGATCGCTTGTTACAGGCGATCCGATAATAATACTGATACCTTAAACCTTGATCAGCATACCCTACCATATATGTCCATGTCTCTTCATAATCCATGCATTTTACCAGTCCTAGATTTTAAATATTTTATTTTGTCACGTGGCCAACTTGTTGATATGCTAGAAGAGGACTTTGGGGTTTACATGTCCATAAATTTTTGCTCCATCCAACCTACCCCATGGCAACACTAGGTGTCCATCCATAGATTCCATATGAATATAAAACCTGTAACCTATATGATGTTTTCTTCTAATAAAGTTTTCAGCTACCCAAGGTGAAAAGAAAATTTCTGTCCAAAGTGATTTGACACTATAATTAGAGTTCTCAAATAGATATCATTAACTCACACCCCTTGTTTACGAAAGGCTGAAATACATTTTTTCATTCGAATTAGAAGTTCAAATCCTATGGATTAAGTAAGTTCTCTCCTTATTGTGGGTGAAAAAAAACTCGGTCCGTTTTCTTTGAAGAAACGTTCAGGGTCGACGTGTGTGAAGGTCATCAACAAAAAATCCGTATTTTAGGATTTCCTTCCATGGTTGTCGATTGCTGATCTTGACCTCCCTGATTTGGAGCTTCTCATGGAAGACTCAACAGTATTACAATTTCTCTCACAGAGACTTGACTTATAATTCAGTATTTTCCAATGCCATTGAAGCCAAAATCTTAAACTCTAATCAGGTTTACCTGGTGATAAAAGTCCAAAGGGCATCATTCCAAGCAGAAAGTATACATTGTTCCAAATATGAGAAATCTTAAGAACCTAAAGATGACTTCTGACTTAAGCAAAAACTGAAGAAATGGGTAGTGTCCTTGCCTCCTAGATCAATGGACTAAACAAAGGTTAGTCAAGATATAAAGAGGTTCATGGTCAAGATGAATTCAGCACAGCTCACAAGGTGCAGTCATCTATCGATCAGTTATGACATACATAGATGATGAAAGAGGAAAATAAAAGCATATGAGCTCATTGTCAACTTTTTAAGCTATGTATCTACTAGGATATAAAAATTCCATTATCCTAGGAAAGAAATCAAAGCTTCATGGCCTTGCAGTTTTGTTCAGGAGGGCTAAACAATTCATTCCACATCTAACAGGATCATGAGCTATAATGTTGCACACAGACACTCAGATAGCTTTGATATCTCAATAGTTCCTTTTCCAACATAGCATGAAGAGAATCAGAGATATCAATGACTGCAACCTTTCAAGGCACAGCATTAGACCACTATGCAACTCTCGGCATCTTAATGCTACCCTCAAAAGGAAGAAGGGAATGAAGAAGAATGGAAAAAAACAAAGTTCTATTCTGCTTACTTTTATATATCACCATTTAAAAGAGATGTAATAGGCCAAAATTTCTTTCCACCAGTTTCTCCCCATTTCAAGTAACAGTTTGACATCCCTCCACCCAATTTTAGAAGCAATTGTTGCATGCAACAGCAGCCATATATTGTTGCCCAAATAGAGTACACCAAGGACCTCAGAATAGATTATCTCCTTATCCCATCAAACCAAGCCACACAACAAACCCATATACATATTTACACATTCTTACAAGCATTTAGTACATAGAGATACTGGTAACAAGTTTTTCCTGTGGACATGAAACCAACGCAAGCCAGACGTGCACGTACACATGCAAAAGAATAGAAATGGAAACACCATTAGTGAATGCACATATTGATCAAGGAAATATCATGCATGTTCTCTTACCTACTAAGCAATAAATATGTTTTTTCTTTCCCCTTGATACAAAAGAAATAAGTATGTTGAAACCCCAGATTCATGCATGCTTAATTTCATTGATGATTAACTCATTTGGACAAGCACAGATGAGGGGGTCAATGTCATTGGTTTAAGAGTTCAATAAAACTTGCAAATTCCAACACTGAATCCGTAATCAACGTTGATTTTGGTATTCTGATGTAATTGACTTATTTAAACTCGCTCCAATAACCATGGTGCTTGTTGAAGTTGATGATAGGGAACTGGCTATAGTACACCAATGCAGCACAGGGAAGAACATCATGCAGAACTAGTAATTCAGTATCAGCATTTCCGTAAGAATATGGTTTCCAAATTTTCCTTTCAATAGTCGAAAACGATTTTGAAAAGAAATAACAAGACCAAAGTATAATACCCTACTAAGTGATATTAGAACCTCAAAATCAATTTTGTATTGATGTATTCTCCATTTTCTTCTCCTTACCTTTTTTGTTTATTCCTTCTCTCCCCCTCCCCCTCCCCCCAAACTCTCTCCTGCAATGATAATTCATTCAGAATGCATGTATGCAAGCATATAAGCTGACAGGACTCTTCTTACCTTGTAGTATTCTTTGAACAGCAACAGGGCTACATTCTTTGTTTCTTCTTATTTTAGAAAGTCCATCCTGTAATCAGCTGAGCTAAATTACCCATACAAATTACTTGGTGCCTCCAGATCAGATCTCTCATTCTTATTCTGCTTCACAACCTTTAAAAAGAATTTCTAACATCTGGTTCTCGAGAAATCTTTTTCCTATCTCGTTGTGAAGGTGATGGAGGACTGTGTTTTGCACTGCTGTGTGCCTCTGTTTTGTAAGGTTGAGAGCTCAAGTATTCCAGAGCAACAACAACATCCCCCATCAAAGGTCGAAAATTTGGCTGCTCTTGAAGACACATCACAGTAATGGCAATTACATGGTGCAGAGAGCGAACAGGGAAGCGGCCTTGCAGCAGAGGGTCAACCACCTGAATGAACTTCCTCCGGTCTTTGAAGTAGGGACGGGACTGAAATGGACAATTCAAATAAAAGTAAGCAAATAGAGTTTGGATGTATACAGCTAGCTGATGCCATTGTATTCAATAACTCTAGCTTCCTGGCCTCATTCAACATTTATTACTCCCTCTCTGGAGGTTCAAGTGTTACAACTGGTAATCCTGGGAAAAATCATGGATTAGAATTCTGGTCAAGATCCTAAGGGATTAGGAATTCACCCAATTGGAACTTATTAGACATGAGGATGTCTACATTTTATATTACTCAATCCCTTAAGGTTCAAGTATAACAGCTGACCAGCCTTGAGAAATCTGTTGATTAGACTTCTGGTCAAGTTTCCGAAACAGAAGTGGAAACTTGCCTAAATGGAACTTATTAGACATAACAAAGTTACAAAGTAAAAGGTTAAAAATTTTCCAAAAGGATGAAAAGTTTACTTATCCAGTAGACAACTGAAAAACCTAACCATCAATACAGATCAATTCCCTCATAGTTATCCAGGATCTCGACAAGATTGCTTGATATAAAAATAGTGATCAAGCATTTAACAGACATGGATTCATGTAAAAAAGGAACAGATGTAAAGGGTAAAGTGGTAAACACAATACACCCTTTTTGGGATTGATTCTCACTGTACTTTGTGGATAGCATATGTGACCCTTTAGGGATCCCTCAGTATACACAAGTGGATACTCACTCTTAAAGGTGAAGCAAAAGTGCAAGATAAAATAAAAGAAGGTGCTAACCGCCAAAGAATCATGTATGTATCAATTGCACTATCCAACTTGTGGACTGGATCTTGGATGGCCTGAACAGAAAATGCCATACTTTTTTTTTGGGGGGGTAAATAAAATTCCATACTGACTGCATAACCTTTTCTTTTCAGGAAGAAAGTATAAACCTCAGCAGTCAGATGTGTGGCCTCTAATCAGACCTGAAATGGTATATTTAATTGCCATCAAAGTATAAGCTGTAGACTGACAAATCCAAAGAGGAATCAAAGTATAAGCTGTAGACTGACAAATCCAAAGAGGAATACTATACATTTTGATACTTTCCACCGTTGCAGTTCCTGATTGACTACATATATAAGCCATTCATAAGGTTTAGATTGAAACCTATATGACTATCATCATCCTTAGGAGTTCTGGCTTCCGTATATTCAATCAAAAATCAAAATACAACTAGTTCAACCATTAATAATACTCTCCACAAATGATAATAACTTCATGGGAAGTGTTACAGTTATCTATCACAAAAAGGAAAAGAAAAAATGGAGACAAAACTAGGGTAACTCACCCAAGCAACCAGGTTCTGCTCTCCATGTGCCTTAGTGGTGTCAATTGCCTTTCTTCCTGTGATCAATTCCAACAGAACCACGCCAAAGCCATACACATCGGACTTGAGCGTCAGCTTCCCACTCATAGCATATTCTGGGGCACAGTAGCCATATGTCCCCATCACCCTTGTCGAAACATGAGTTTTGTCACCAACAGGACCCAATTTGGCAAGACCAAAATCAGACAGCTTGGAATTAAAGTCATTATCCAATAAAATATTTGAAGACTTCAAATCACGGTAGATAACAGGTGGATTTGCCTTGGAATGCAGATACTCAAGGCCCCGAGCAGCACCAACGGCAATCTTCATCCGTGTATTCCATTCCAATGGCTCAGTGCCAGGTTCCAGATCTGAAATCAAAGCAGAAGGGGGTATTTGATGAAAAGATATGACAGAGCTTCAATTT
>NW_024868381.1:57556-117930 GCF_013358625.1 Macadamia integrifolia | reverse complement strand
CCCTATTTTGTACAGCGTGTCATCCTTCAGGAAAAAGCGTGCCGACCTCATTCTTATTTTTCTTGCTTCGTCCTTGTTCTCTGGGAGCTTCCCCTCCTTGAGGTATTCCATTATGGCGTCCATCCAGCTTCGGCCGTTTTCACCTACGGGTAACACCTCGTGGGGTTTCTCGATGCTTGGCTGTGGTAGTACTTCGAAATACACCGCTCGTCCAAGTTCCGCGAAGTCGGAAGTGGCCAGCTGCGACAGTGCGTCTGCGCTAGCATTCTCTTCTCGTGACACCTGCTTTACCTCAAATTCCTTGAAAGCTGCTGACCTTTCTCGCATCGTGTTCAAGTATTCGGCCATCCTCTGCTCTTTGGCCTCGTATTCGCCATTCACTTGCCGCACCACGAGTTGGGAGTCGCTATTCACTACCAGTTCCTTCACCATCAAAGCCCGAGCCAGATTAATTCCGGCTATTATCGCTTCGTACTCTGCTTCGTTGTTGGAGGCGTCGAAGTCGAATCGTAGGGCGCACTCTACTTTGAAGCCTTCGGGGCTTATCAACACAATTCCAGCGCCACTTCCATCGCTGTTGGAAGCCCCATCCACATACAGTGTCCAAGCCTCATCTGCTCGTCCCTCGGCAGATTCCTGCGGGTCATCGGGGATCGTCGTCTCCGCTATGAAGTCTGCGAGGGCCTGTGCTTTAATTGCGGTTCTCGGCTTGTACTGGATGTCGAACTCTCCTAGCTCTATGGCCCAATTTACTAGACGACCGGACACATCTGGCCGTTGCAGTATTTTCTTCAGAGGCTGGTCGGTGAGTACGCATACCGTATGTGACTGAAAATATGGTCTCAGCTTTCTTGCCGCCGTCACAAGGGCGTACGCCACTTTCTCCGCCTTTCGGTATCTTGTCTCGGCATCTAAAAGGGTTCGGCTGACGTAGTATATTGGCCGTTGTTGCTTTCCTTCCTCCTTCGTCAGTACGGCGCTTACAGCCACCGCCGATACAGCAAGGTACAGCTGTAGGACATCTCCGGTGTTCGGCTTTGTCAGCAGTGGGGGTGCGGCCAAGTACTCCTTCAATTGCTCGAAAGATCTTTCGCACTCCTTCGTCCACTCGAACCTTTTAGCCCCTTTCAGCGCCTTGAAGAAAGGAAGGCATCTATCGGCAGACCGAGACATGAATCTTCCGAGGGCGGCTACCCGACCCGTCAGCTCCTGGACTTGCTTTACGTTCTGGGGTGACCTCATGTCCCGAATGGCTTGTATTTTGACTGGGTTGGCTTCGATTCCCCTTTCTGAAACGATGAAGCCGAGGAACTTCCCCGAGGCTACTCCGAAGGCACACTTTGCTGGGTTCAGCTTCATGCCGTACCGTCGTAGTACTTGGAACGCCTCTTCCAAGTCTTGGATGTGTCTTTCCGCCTTCAGGCTTTTCACGAGCATGTCGTCCACGTACACTTCCATGGTCTTGCCGATCAGCCCTTTGAAAACTTTATTTACCAACCTTTGATAGGTGGCCCCCGCGTTCTTTAGTCCGAAAGGCATGACCTCATAGCAGTACAACCCTCCTTCAGTTATGAAGGAGGTTTTCGGGACATCAGCCTCGGCCATTTTGATTTGGTTGTACCCCGAGTATGCATCCATGAAACTCAGCGCCTCGTATCCCGCCGTGGCGTCGATGAGCAGGTCTATCTTTGGCAGGGGGTATGCGTCCTTGGGGCAGGCCTTATTCAGGTCGGTGAAGTCGATGCAGATCCTCCACTTCCCGTTGGCCTTCGGGACCATCACCACGTTAGATATCCACTCCGGGTAATGAATCTCGCGGATGAACCGGGCCTTCAGTAACTTTTCTACTTCCTCATCTATCTTCTTCTGCCTTTCTGGGGCGAACGTTCTCTTCCTCTGCTGGACCGGCTTCTTCATTGGGCTAGCGTTCAGGTGATGTTCTATTACCTCTCGGTCGATCCCGGGCATGTCCGACGCCGACCAGGCGAATACGTCAGCGTTGCTCCGTAGGAATGAGATGAGTCTTTCTTGTTGCGGCCTTGGCATGGTAGCCCCAATCTGGAATTGCCGGGTGTCGTCTCCTTCTTCAGCTTCAACTTGCACCAAATCTTCGGCCGGCTCTCCCCGTTGATAGCTGACATCATCACGTAGATCCTCTATTGGGAGCGTCTCACCCGCCTTTTCTTTTCCCCAGAGGGTAGTGGCGTAACATCTTCGGGACGTCTCCTGATCACCCCGACACTCCCCGACGCCATTCTTAGTTGGGAACTTCATTTTGAGATGGGGGGTGGAGACGATGGCCTTTAACAGATTCAACCCAACTCTTCCTAGTATGGCATTATACGCTGATGTAATGCTCACTACCAGGAAGTTGATCATCACCGTCGCCTGGCGATCTCCGGTGCCAGCTCGAACCGGCAGCTCTATCGACCCTTCCACCTTCACCGGGGTGCCAGAGAATCCCTGCAGCGGGTGTTCGACCTTTTTTAACTTTCCTTCGTCGAGGCCCATCTTCCGGAAAGCTTCGAGGAACAGGATATCAGCTGAGCTGCCGTTATCCACTAAGATCCTCTTCACTTTGCAATCTCCTATAGTCATGGCGATGACCAAGGCATCGTCATGCGGGGTCTGTACCCCTTCCAGATCATCGTCTGAGAAGGAGATGACTGTCCCCGTCTTTGCCTTCTTGTTCGACCATTCTGCCACATGTACGCTCCTCGCGTAGGCCTTCGCCTTCCTGGCAGAGACCGAACTCTCTCCTGCGGCCGGGCCTCCACAGATGGTTGCTATAACTCTTGTTGGGCTCTTGTTCTCCTCTCGAGGCCGGCGTCCATCTTCCTCTGGTGTCTGGTTTCTCCGCTGTTCTTGATTTCCTCTGCGGGCGGGCCCCCCTCTTTCATACCGACCTGCACCATCTCTCCGACGGTTATCTCTTCGGCCAGTGCCTTCTGGAGCCAGCTCTTTCTCCCGGTCTACAAATCTGCCTAAGTATCCCCTTCTGATCATTCCTTCTATCTCCCCCTTGAGATGCCAACAGTCCTCGGTGTCATGGCCGTGGTCTCTGTGGAAGTGGCAGTATCTATCCACATTGCGTCTTTCGGGATGTCGCCCCATCTTTCCTGGCCACTTCATGGCCCTGGCATCTGGAGAATCTTTTATCTGCATTAACACCTCTGTTCGTCTACGGTTCAGGGGTGCATACCTCTCAAACTTCCTCGGTGGACTGGGGGCCCGACTGCGCTCGGACTTTCGTCTTTTTCCTTCTTCGATGGGTTTATCATCAACCCTTAAGGGCCTCTTCCTCGCCGCCTTCCTTTCGACTTCTTCATCTGCCTGGAGGGTTTCTTCCATCTGGATGTACTTATCACATCGCGCCCTCAGCTCGGTCAGATCTCTAGGCGTATGCTTCGCCAGGGACCTCTTCAATTCCTTGTCCTTCACGCCACCTAGCAGGGCCGTGAACTCCTCCTTCGGGTCTAGGCCCCTGATTGTGATCTTTTCTTGTTGGAATCGTTTCATGTAATTCCGCAGCGATTCCCCTTCTTGCTGTTTGACGTTGGTTAGGTTCAACGTAGTCTTCTGGAGGGGCTGGCTACTAGAGAACCCCTTCACGAAGAAGTAACTCAGGTCGCTGAAGCTGTGGATCGACTTCGTCGGTAGTCGGTTATACCACAGCCTCGCCGCCCCCCTGAACGTCAATGGGAGGGCCCGACACATAATATTTTCCGAGACGCGATGGAATTGCATGGCGACCTTAAAGCCTTCCAAGTGATCGACGGGGTCCCCCGACCCGTCATAGGTGTCGTACTTGGGCAGGCGGAAACCGACCGGGAGCGGGTCCCTCATGACCTCGTCAGCTAAGGCCGTATCATTGGTGAGGTCGGGCTCGCGGTTCCCTGTCTGGTTTTCTGCCACCTTTCTGATCTCGTCCTTCAGGTCCAAGATCATCCTCTTTAATCCCGAGTCCTCGGATCTCCGCTTGTCTCCTTGGTGCTCATCCCCATGCGGGTCTCTGGCGGCGCGTCGCGTCCTACTTCGGGGCGCGGGACTCTCCCTTGCTCGGTTTCGAGGATCGCGGCCGGCCCTCGTCGATCCCGTACTGCTTCGGTCTTCTTCTCGAGCCCTCTCGAACTGGACGTGAGTCCCTGGGGGTGCTCCGCCGGTCTTATGGGAGACAGCTTTGGAGACCTCCCTCATAGTCTCTGCCATCCGGTTGTATTTGTTCTGGAGGTCTTCGAACTGCTGCCTTGTCACGTATTCCTGGGCAGCGGGAGGCTGATGGTCGCTGCCTTCCCGTACTGAATATCCAGCCGACCGCTGGTATCTGACGGACACTTCCCGGTCATCATGACCTCTTTCTCGTCCAGTCTCTGCCGAGGGAGGAAGCTCCCCTGAAGGTTCTTCCCCCATGTCTACGTTGGACGTCGCTCTCGTCCTTCTTCGGTTGTAGGTTCTTCCCACCATTACCGTCGTTCCCACAGACGGCGCCAATCTGTTACTGCCAAAAACCCCGCTAGTCCAACCTACACAAACACAGACGACGGAGGCCCGGAACTTTGTCCGGGGTTAGTCCTCCGACGCTCAAGTCAGGGTCGGCCGCACAGTTCAATAAGGGAGTAATGGTGAGGGTCTCAGAGCTTACCTTCCCCTTTCTTTCGTGCCTTCTTATATAGTTCTTCGGCCTTAGGGTTTTTTCCCCCTTCTTCCCTCTTAGAGTCCTACTAGAATACGTCCAACCTTCTGGGGGAATATTCCCCTCATGCAGACGACGTGATCCCGCGTGATTCTGTGGGCGTGCCTCGGTGATTGAGCGTGCTCGAGTGTGAGTGGTTTCTTGGAACCTCCATCTGGCAGAGGACACGTGTCCCAGCAGTGACACGTGTCATTGCCCCCACCGAGAGGTTATTTTGGCTATATCACCTCCTAACCTGTTTGAGAGAGGATCTGAACATTCACAATCTTACAATCTCTTAACTACAAGATCAGAACTTCCATATCTAAAGTTTTCAGGACAATCAAAAATCTATTCACAAGAGGAGAGAGAGAAGTTTGGTCGAAATTTGAGGGGGTGCAGATTCACACACAGAGGAGAGCGTGAGAGAGCGAGAGGAGAGAGAGGGAAGAATTAGGGATGACTAGCTGTCACCGTCACAGCCGATATTCGATAAAAAGAGAGAGAAACGTTTCAATGGTTCAGATTATTTGTCGTTAAATCCACGGCTATCCACGAAGAACGTTTTGAAAACATTATTAACACGTACGTTCCGCGACTTTTTTGCCATTAAATTAATACCTCTGTTTTTGGTAAGAAATTAGGTTTTAAGTGTTTATCATTTCCTTCCAATAGAACGAGGTTCTCTATTGACAACCATATGTTTTGCCCTAGCACCCGACTCCACACAATTTCCCTTCGCATTTCTTTATCAACATTTTTACAGTTTAGGTCTGGAGAACCTTGAGAAAAACCGCCAAAACATTTCTGCAAATTCCATTCCATAGACGCCATGCCTGGTGGAAGAAGAAGGAACCGCTTGAAAATAGGAGGAATCTATAACAAAGGGAAGGAGAAAGTGAAGGAAGATCAAAGCCATATCGTCTCAAGCAACAACGCCCAAGCGGAGCAGAAGAATAAACAAGTAGCAGAGGTTCCTCACATGAACATAGGAAGCTTTTTTGGATATGAAGATTCCGATTCCGATTATTGCTTCGACTACGGTTATGGTTATGAATATGATTCTGATTCCGATTACAGTTTGGGTTTCTACGAGGGCATCGACTTATCAAACCCCTTAAGCTACGATGATTTCACCAATCCTTTCCGCTACGACGATGAAGATTACAACGGTGGTGACTACAGTCACTGGGCTGAGTTTTTTGCTTACCCTTTCCGTGGTTACCATGATGAAGAAGAAGATGAAGAGGAAAAGGACGATAAATATACCTATGCGATGGCTATTCCCCAAAAAGAAGAGGACGAACAGACAGAGAGGCCAATGAACATCGGTGTGATGTCGAAGCTTCCTTCAGATGTTGTGTTCGACATTCTCTCCAGATTACCGATCAAGACCCTCGCAAGCTGCAGATGTGTCTGTAAGGATATGTGTTACATTACTCACTTCCGTCGTTTTATCAAAATGCACCATAATAGAGCAACCCAAGGTGATATTCCTCCCAGTCTTCTGCTTCACGCTAGATATTGCATTGATGAACTGCGTAATGATATTTATTTGTTACAACATGATACTCGTTATGATACTCTTGATGGCCGTGCTGTTTTTGCAAACCCCAAGTTTTTTCCCCCAAAGAAGGAGTTTGAAGTTGTGGGTTCCTGTAATGGCTTGCTCTGTTTGTCTGAGCCAATGTATTATGGTCCTCGATTTGTCTGCAATCCTGTTACAGGGGAATACATTTGTCTTCCGAAGCCTGATAAACATACTGATTTTGACATTGTATCCGGTTTTGGCTTTGATGAGGCTGATAATGAGTATAAAGTGCTAAGGATGTTGTTTCATTCAATTGATCTCGGATTTGGAAATGGTACATCAAGTTTTAAATTGGAAGGTGAAGTGTACTCGCTTAGTTTGGGCAAATGGAGACATATTGGAGATGTGCCATACCCCCTTCGTGGAAAAGCATCACCTGCATTTGTGAATGGATCTCTTCACTGGATGACGGATGAGTATGGCTCTCTGAATGTGCCAGAACTGATCGTATCTTTTGATTTGGGTAGGGAGGAATTCCAAGTTGTTCCACCACCTCCAGGCTTTGTTCCAGGTTGGCGGAGCCATAGACTGAATTTAGGTGTGTTAGGGGAACGTCTCTGTTTATTTGATTATTCAATCGATCGGCGGCTTGAGATATGGGTAATGAAGAAATATGGTGTGAAGGGGTCTTGGACTAAAGAATATATCATCTCACGTAGAGGTTTGGGACGAGACGATGGCCATTTTATACCTTTACGATTGATGAAAAATGGTGAGCTTTTGATGTCGTATAATGGTGAATGTTTAGTTTTATATGACCCTGTGATGAAAAGATTTAGGGATATTCAGATCCATGGACTTCCACCCCGTTTTGAAGCAATAACTCATGCTGGAAGCCTTCTCCCACTCCGGAATGCTGTTGGATTGGCAAAGAGGTACAACAAAATTTCTCCCTACTTGTTTCCCCTTGATCATTACCATTTTAATTGAAGATGATGCTCATTGTGGTATATGTATGTTAAATTAAAATGACCTTAAATGCTTAATCAGAATGCAAAATATTTGGTGCTATTCTGAAATTTTTTTTTTTTCTTCATTAAGTCATCTATGTTCTTAACTAATCAATTGAACCTAAGTTGAAATAAAAGAGTGAGAATGATTCAGCTTGTCTAATATGACAGAGGCCACCTTTATTTATAATGAGAGATTAGGGTTACTGTTAGAAAAAACACTAACAAATATGAAGGAAAAACAAACACAGATTCACACAAGATAGATTTAACGAGGTTCACACACCGATGTGGTGTGCTACGTCCTCGGGTGAAGTAGAAGATGATTCGCTATGTTGGAAGAAAAGTTACAATGGAGATCTCTCTTTAGAACACCCAAATCTCGGCAAGAAAACTTGCCTAGAAACCCTAAAATAAAAAACCCCAAATCTCACAATGCATGCTCAACAAGACGACAGTACATATATATACTCCTCCAAGTCTGGCCAATCCATCGGGCCGCGGTCGATCATGGTCGGTCGTGGTCATACCATACTTATTGGGCCAACCCCTCTGCTACCAACATAGATCTTTGGAAAAAAAATCCGTTTCGGGTTACCACCAAATTATGTTGGAGCGGGTTAATCTTCGAAATGGGTCAAGAATTCGAGACAACATAATAGGTACAACTAGCATAAGGATGAGTCATAGGCCTAGATGCATATAACCTAGACACTTTAACACTCCCCCTCAAGTTGGAGCATATATATCACGCATGCCCAACTTGCGGAGTAGAGGATAAAAAGCCTTACAAGATAAACCTTTCTTGAACACATCAGCTGGCTGATTTTCTGAGGGGTGACAAATGGAATACAAATGGAACCTTGTTCCGGTTTCTCTTTGATGAAATGCTGGTCGATCTCAATATGTTGGTCCGGTTGTGTTGAATCGGGGTATGAGTATAGCAGCCTTATTGTCACAGTAGAGCCACATAGGACTAGCTGTAACAATGCCAAGATCATTGAGTAAAGCCTAAAGCCAGATGAGTTCGCAAATTCCCTGAGCCATACCATGGTACTTTGCCTTAATAGTAGACCTTGAGACCACAGATTGCTTCTTACTCCCCAAGGTAACAAGGTTACCACCCAGGAAAGTACAATAACTAGAGATAAGGTGACGGTCGTCAACAAAACCTGACCAATAAGCATCGACAAAGGCTTTGAGTCTGGTATTGCTATTGTTTGAGAACAAGAGGCGCTTTCGTGGAGTAGATTTCAAGTATCTCAATATACAGTACACTGCTTCAAGGTGAGTGGACAACAGAGCATGGAGGAATTTACTCACAATTCTTATGGCATATGCAATGTTTGAATGGGTGTTAGAGATATATCGGCTTGCCAACAAGTCGGTGATACCTTAGTCAACTGGGTCTCCACCATCACTGCTAAGATGATGATTAGTCTCAATAAGAGAGTCGATAGGTGTACACCCAAACATACCAAACCAGGGCCAGGGAGAA
Source organism: Macadamia integrifolia (assembly GCF_013358625.1). Classification (NCBI taxonomy): domain Eukaryota; kingdom Viridiplantae; phylum Streptophyta; class Magnoliopsida; order Proteales; family Proteaceae; genus Macadamia; species Macadamia integrifolia. The sequence continues at coordinate 109,219 of NW_024868381.1, read as the reverse complement.
TGCTTTAGACCATATATGATGAGAGCAGTAATTTTATCACCATAAAGCCTAATAAATAAACTGTGATTGGCCTGACTTTGCTTATAACCAAAATGCAGCATAACCTTGACAAACTGACCAAACTAGGGCCGGGGAGACTGCTTTAGACCATAGAGAGATTTATGTAACTAGCATACTTTCACAACAGTGGATGGAGACTCAAAGCCTGGTGAGATGTCCATATAGACTTCTTCCAAATCACCATTAAGGTAGGCATTTTTTACGTCTGACTGTTGCCTTTTTAATCAAGCAAATGCCTTCTCGGGTTTATTCTTTCCGCTCTCCTCTGGATCTTCTCTAAGGTTCCACTGCTTTTTCTGTACCTCCCAAGGTATTTGGTAGTGTCTGCTACGCACACGATCATCATCCTCACGGAAAGTTTGATCCTCGTGGTCTCCAGTGCGTTTTTCTGGGGGTATGCTCCTACTCCGAAAGGTTATTGGTGTTTTTATCCTCCCACTTAGAGATGGTTTGTGACTATAGATGTTGTCTTTCACGAATCTACATCCTACTACACTGCAGCTCCTCTTCAAGGGGAATCTTCTTTCATTATGGAAGATGTGCCACCTCTTGAACTTGCTATCCCTGTCGGTGTCCTGTTTTAAGGGGTGAGTGGCACTCCTACTTCGCTTCGGCCAGCGATACGTGTTTATAGTCGCAGATAACTGACTCAGACCATTACGCATCCAACATCTACCCTACCATGCTACTTGTTTCCTCTCGAGCCTAATCTTATCCCCTTGGACCCAGGTAATTCTCCTTCTCCTTCTCCTTCTATTGATCTGTCTCTTGAGTTGCCTATTGCTATTCATAAAGGCACTAGGGTCTTGTACTTTACATCCTATTGTTAAAATTGTTTCTTTTGACTCACTTTCTCCTTCCTACTATAGTTTTGTGTCTTCTCTATCCTCTGTGTCCATTCCCCAGCTTGGCGGGAAGCAAGTGCAGACTCACAATGCCATGCAGCTATGGTTGAAGAGATGCATGCTCGGAAGAAGAATGACATGTGAGATCTTATGTGTCTGCCCTCACAAAAGAAGATAGTTGGGTGTAAGTGGGTCTTTCACAGTGAATAGAAGGTTGATGCTATGATGGATCGATACAAGGCCAGACTTGTTGCCAAGGGTTTCACTCAGACTTATAGGATTGGCTACCAGGAGACTTTTGCACCAGTTGCTAAGATGAACACAATCCGTGTTATCTTAGGTTGTGTTGCCAACTTAGATTGTGCTGCCAACTTAGATTGGGATCTCCAACAGCAAGATGTGACGAATGCCTTCCTTAATGGGGAACTTGAGGAGGAAGTGTATATGGACATTCCTCCTAGGTTCACTTGTTCCAAAACCCAAGGGAAGGTATATAAGTTGAAGCGTGCATTGTATGGGTTGAAGCAATCCCCTTGTGTTTGGCTCGGGCGTTTACATAAGGATATGGTTACTACAGGCTACTCTTAAAGCAATGCCAATCACACTCTGTTCATCAAGAGATTTGGTGGGAAGATTGGTATCTTGATAGTCTATGTAGATGATATTGCTGTTACCGGAGGTGATCTGGTAGTAATCTCTTACCTCAAGAGATACTTGGGTGAGGAATTCAAGATCAAAGATCTAGGACAACTTCGTTACTTCCTTAGCATTGAAGTTACTAGGTCTTCTTATGGGATCTACTTGTCTTAGTAGAAGTATGTGCTTGACCTTCTTTCTGAGAGATGCATGTTAGGGTGCAAGCTGATAAGTACTCCTATTGAAGCTAACAGTCACTTGAGTAGTAAGGAAGGTGATTCTGTGTATAGGGTATATATCAAAGATTAATGGGGCACTTGATATATCTTTCTCATACATGCCTTGATATAGCATTTGCTGTCAGTCTGGTTAGTCAGTACATGCATGATCACTACTCGACACATATGAAGCTGTGTTGCCTATTCTCCGATACTTGAAATTTGCCCCAGGACGTTGCATTGTTTTTTCTCCTCATGATCACCTTAGGGTGAAGGCCTTCACGGATGCTGATTGGGCAGGTTTTCCTGATGATTGCAGATCTACTACTAGTTATCGCACTTTTGTTGGTGGTAACCTTGTTACATGGGGAAGCAAGAAGCAAGCCGTGGTTGCCCGTTCAAGTGCTGAAACAGAGTTCTGTGCCATGGCTCATGGCATTTGTGAGTTCCTATGGCTTCATGGTCTTCTTATAGATTTGGCTGTCCTTACTACCCTTCCTATGAAGCTCTTTTGTGATAACAAATCTACCATTAGCATTGGTCTTTACCTTGTCTAGCCTGATTGAATCAAGCATGTGGAGATCGATCGACACTTCATCAAAGAAAGCTAGATATGGGTCTTATCACTGTGCCTTTTGTTTCCAGTAGTGAACAGCTGACTGATATATTTACAAAAGGTCTTGATAGTAAGATGTTTCATCTTGTTATCTGCAAGTTGAGCATATGTGATACCTATGCACCAGCTTGAGGGGGAGTGTTGATAATGAGTGTTTAGGGAAAGTGTCAGATTCCAAACGGGTCCTAATGGTCCTTGTAGTACTTTAGAACTTTCTCTCCATTGTTATAAATAAATTGGGCTGGTGTTATATGTGATACAAGTCATTACCCCATCCAACAACATCAAACCTAGACACTTTAGCAACCTAGAAAATTAGATAAGGCATGGGTAAACAGAGCTTTGATTCAATAGGTTGAAATGGTCATAATATTTATCCAAGGGTGGTCTATTCTTCTCATCCCTACTGGTGGCACTCTCCCTTCAAAATCCTTCCTTTGTCGGTTTTCAAGTCAAAGGGCATGGTTCAGAAACTCACTGAAAGTTCATTAATTTCCAAATGTTTGAGACGAATCAAGAGGCGAAACCCAGAATCAGCACTGTTTTGTTGAAATTTTGCTCATTTTGGTCCAAAAAATCTATTGTTTCATTGAAATTTTGGTCATTTTAGTCATTTTGGCCATTAGCCCCTCAAAATAGCCAACCAAAAAACATAGAAAATATACACTGTTTCGGCAAAATTTTGCCGAAACATGCCGGTATTTCGGTAGTTTCAGATTGACCGAAAGGGCGAAACTAAATGACTTTTTGAACCTTGTCAAAGGGGGCATCCTCAAAAGTGTATAGCAGACAGGAAGTAAGTTTCCCATCAATCTTGCATATTCCATCTATAAACAGATTGCTCAGGTCCTCATAGTATACAAGTATAACAGGACCTATGTTCTTTCCTATCATTCTATAGTTTTTAATAGATCCAGGAATGGAGATACCTTATTTTTTATAGGTCTAAATGCCCTAATCATATCGTTCATATCAACTTTCTGTTGCTTAGATTGAGATAATATAGATTATTATCGTTATTATGGCAGTTATCCATGTAACAAAGGAATGTGACATTTTCAGAAATCCTGAGATAAATCTGAACCATATATTTTACCTTGTTTTAATGTAAAGTGTCTGTTCCCCTCTCAGATTTGGGAGAGTTCTCAACATTGTCTGGGGTATTGGTATACATGCATGGACATACACGGGATGCATGCCAATCATGGTACAAGGTTTTCACGAAATATCATTGCTAAACATTTTGGTATTGCAGGTTGTTGAAATGAAACAGCCTGCGATATATATATTTTTGTCAAAGTTTCCGCCGAAATTTTAGTAAAACACTAAAATTTTAGTCTTATGTACAGTTTCGCTGATATTCGGTCGAGACTATTACAATCCTTTAATATAAATACCAAGTTTCGCATGAAATGGGTCGAAATTTTGACCCATTTTGTGACTGTCGCGTGGTTTTGACTTCTGAACTTGGAAAACTCAACTTTCATGTTGTCTTGGCCAAATCATTGTCGTACAAGCTTGGAACTAGTTTTTGGGCAGTACAGGAACGCAGTGGAAGCAACAATTTGCTGCGTTGTCAGAAGATTTGTGCAAGATCCAAAGTTGGAGGTATATCACTTCTCACAACTATTTTTAGCAACAAAAAAAAAATGTATTTGGTGGTTGGCATTCAATTTTTTATATATTGCATGCTATAGCCCGATCTATGATTTCATGGAGCTGTATTTCGTTTTGGTCCTAGGAGTCTGATGCAAGCCTTAAGATGGGCTGCTGAGACCAACGGATCAGGAGGGTTACTTCAAACACGAACTCAATATATGTAGAATTTTCAGTTTGGAGTGACTTCAATTTTTGATGATATCTTGCTCAATATAGGTCAGAATGACCTGATTCTAATGCTACTGAACAAGGACTTTCGGCCCTACAACTTGGTGACAAATGTTTTCTCAGATAACTGCTGTAGGGTGCTCAAAATATGTCGTCAAGTTGGTGTGCACAAACATGAACAGAATCTGAAATTAAAAGAAAATAAGGGAGATAGATATGGGGCTGAAATGCAATTCTTCTAGGATGATTGCAACTCCAAAGAGGTCTGACAACTCTTCTAGGATGCAAGTGAAGTAGAAAATTCCAACTCTTCTAGTACCATACTCACTAAAAACTGAAATTAGGAACTATCTGAAAAAGGAAACTAACTATTAATGACTTGACTCAACTAATAACTTGACTCCTAAGAAGACAAATATAACTTAAATTGAACCCAATTATAAAGGAAATTAATGTAAAAGGAAAGAAATTAGTCAACCCCGTATGCAATCATTATACCCCTAGTTTAGTTCCATAAAAGTGGCCTATTACACTCAAAACACATGGGATTAAAGGCCCAACGTTTATGGAACCCAACCCTAGGCTTATTCCTAATAAAACAAGCCTATTTTGGTCATTAATCTGCATCAAAGTGTGATTGCTTCCACTATAGATTGAGATAATAGATCGAGACTAGAAAATCGAAGAGATTGATCGAGTTAAGTTCCCCTTGATGTAGATAAGTCACTTAATGGGTTTATTTTATTGCGGATAAACCTTGGGGTGTGTTATGTATGTGTTGAGCCTTTGATCCCATGGGTTTTCTTTGTAATAGACCACTTTAATGGGCCTAAAATATGGGTAGAAAGTAGGAAAGCGAGATTTAATTCATTAGTTTAGTTAGCGTCCTATTTTGAGTTTATTTCTTTTGTTGTTTCAGTTTGAGTCAGTTTAGGTTTCCCTATTAGTGAATGACTAGTCAGTTACCTACTCTATGTTGGAGTTCTAGTCCTAATTCTATTTGGAGTCCAACTCCTATTAGGTACATAGTTTTTAAAGCGTTGGTGAGGCGATGCCTTTCCAGCACCTTGGCACTGATGCGGTCTAGAGATGGTAAGGCAGTGCTCCACCTTATGTGAAGTGGCGCCTTATGGGTTTTTTTTTTTTTAACACATTTTAAAATTACTTGATGAAGATTCCAAATATAGATTTTTTATTGGTAGGTGTATGGTTTTGTTAACACTTGAGATGTATGGGATCAGCTTTATTCCACCAAAAATAACCAAAACAAACAAACAAAAACCCGATTCACAAACAAGGTTTGGATTTTGTCAAGGGTTTTAAGAAAGGGCTTTGAGAAAGAATCAATGTACAAGGAAGAACCACTGATCCAGACGACCATTTTGCTTCGGCAGCGGTGAGCTTGCTCCGGTAGCAGTGAGCTTCATTCTTCTTTGACAGTAGTAAAAATATAGTGGATGACCTTAGGGCTTAGGTACTCATTTTAGCATCATAGAGGTAAGTATAATAAATACTTGTATTTTTTATGTCTTCTTTTCTTTATATTTATAATTTTGTTTCATAATTATGCATTTATATTATATGTTAATATATTATGATGATTGATGATTGATGAAGATGAACTTAGTTTAATCACTTTATTGATTTGTTTTCTTGATGAATATCTTACATTGGTATGAATATGAACCTTTAATATTTATTTAACATATGAGTAATACGATTTAACTAGGATTTGAGCCAAATAAATTGGTTTTATAAAAAAAATTACACAGGAACGCTTTAGTCGATAAGGCGACATTTTATGCCCTCCTTATCACTAAGACGCTTCGAAAGACCCTCAAACGCCTCCGTCGCCTTGCCGCCTTAAAAACTATGATTAGGTATTGTCTAGTCCTACTTGAAGACTAGCTCCTAGTTAGGTTATAATTGCTATTCAGCCCTCTATATATAGAGGAACATGACTCTCAATTGGCAGATTTGAATAAAAGAAAATTGCAGTCAATTGCTTAGAACAGCCAGGATAGCTATGGGTGAGAAGCTCGGGCTGAGATAGCCACTCCTCCCACCCACATTCCCCTTGTCATTCCTTTACTTTTCACCGAATTATTTATTGTTATTGATTATTTAGTGTAAGAAGAATTCAGATCTGTCCAAGTCTTCAAAGCCAGAATCGATAGCTAAGAATTCCCAATTCTTAAAGTTCGTGATCTCTCTCTTCTCCTCTATTATGAATCTGATCAAGGAGCTATTGTTAAGGGTTGTTAGAAGTCATTGTAGGACTACTCAGTCCTCCTCATGAAATTATCCAAATCACTCGGTTGTTGTTTATGCAGAAATCTTTAGATTCTCTCTCCTAGGTCTGAAAATCAAGAAAGCGCATAACTCTCAAATTGGCTGTCATAAGCTCTTCATATTTAGGGGTTTTTGTACCCTCCCTGGGCCCTACAATCGGTCAAATTTGCAGCTCAATTGGAGCCTTACAGACCTGGCCGCACCTCTCTCTCTCCAGTTATATTGCAGGTCTTTCTCTCTCATATCGGGTTAGGTTTTGGGCTGGTTTTGCTCCTGCATTGCTATTGTATCCTTAGGGGTTTATTTGATGGTCTTATTCCCTTGTTTCCTAGTCCTATTTGTCTTGTTTGGGGTTATAAACTGTAGGGGTAGTTTACTTGTAATCTACTCCTGAATTACCCCTTCTTTGGAGAAGAGATTGGTACTTTACGCTGCTAAGAGAATTCTCATTCTACATTAAACAAGAAGACATTTAGGCTACATGGGCTTGCATAGACTCCTCCTGGATTGGGAATTGTCCTCACAGAGAAGTGAGATAGATGCTGCTAAAGGTGGAAGAAGCAATCATTCGGGTCCAAGATTGAAGTCAGAGATCTCTAGGGATATAGGAAGAAGAGAAGTGAGAACGAGAGACAAGGACTACCATAAAAAAAAAAAAGAAGATACACACACCTGTTTGTGATCTTTCTTTTCTTGTCGAAGTTGCAGCTCCCTCCGTTTGGAACCACCTCTAATGGTCATTAAAGACCCTTAGAACCACCTTTGCTGCTCTACCATTGCCTATAGAAGACGACTCCAACCAGAAATCCCTCTGCTGCTTTATCTCCAAGTAGGAGACCTATTACTCCCTAACTCACTCTTTGTCCTGGGCTTAAAGTGCTTCCAATTACAAATGACAATTTCGTTACCAGAATTATGGTTGATATGTTGTTCAAGACTAATCAGATTATCTTTGAGTCAGAGGATGATGTATTCATTGAATTCCCTGTTTCTCATTATTATGATGGTGCTTTTTGTGAAGTGTTTTGACTATCCTCAATGCATCTTTAAATTGGGTTGAGGTTGGTTGGAACAATGAGACAGCATCCTTGATCGTGAAAACAATATGTGCACCCTTCAGGCTTACTACATGCGTAAAAATTTATTCTTCATGAACCGGTTGACTTAAAGAAGGTGGTACTAACAATGCACCCATAGGATGAATCGAATGAGTCAACACAAGAGGAAGACCATTTAGTGTTGGAACCAGTAATGGCACCAAAAATTGAGACATTTGTGGATCAAGTAATGAAGGACATCAATACAGAGCCATCGATTCCTCATCATGAGTTTGTTCCCCTATGATTTTCTGGACTTGAATGCACCTTTGCAGCTTCATATCTTAGATTTTGTTCGCGTCGCAAATAAGGAGCAATTCACCCCTCTTGTGAGCTTTTATTGTTGCCCTTCTTCAAAACTCGTCCTCAACATCGGGGGAGTTGATACAAATACACACATGGACCGATCCAAACCCATCTGGGTGTCCAAACAGATATGAACCATATCCAATTTGGAATCAAAGCTATTAGGATCTGTTAGGATTTTTTTTAGGTGGAATATTTGTAATCTTTTATTTTGGGTAGCTATTAGATAAGTAGAATTTTCCAATTTAGTTTTATTGTCTTTCTATTTTATTAGTCTAAGAGTTAGGAAGTAGAAGTCTCTATTTCTGTTTTAGATTTTATTTAGGGAAGTTTTAATTTCAGTTTAGTATAAAAAGGCATGTAACCCAATTTCTTAGACTTGATTTGAGAATTGATTGAATGAGTAGTTGATTGTGCCGGGTAGGTACTTCACAATAGTCATGTGACCTCTCCTTCCCCCCTTTCTTTGGGTGATTCCTCTCACTCTTCCCTGCAACTTTGAGACCCATCCCAAGGATATTCCCTACCCTACCGGCCCTCCATCAGAAGGTTCTTTAAGGTTTCAAAAATGAACTCTTCAAGATTCAAAAGAAATTCATTAGGCAATCTTTATTCAAAATTAACTTAAAATTCACTTGTTTACATGCATGCTTTGGTGGCCTTCTGTAGGAAAATAATTCATAAAAGTTACTACAACCAAGGATTAAAGTATCGGTCGCCGTATCGGTCAGCCAAAATTAAGATACGTATCGGAGGGTATCGTATCGTATCGGAGATACGCTAAAGATACGCACATAAATGGATAGGAAACACTTTTTTATACACTTTTGCATAAAAAAATAGTTAAAAAAGTTATATATAACATGTATTATGTATAAACAGGAAATTGAGAGTATTGCACTAAGAATCTAAGGTTTGTAGTTGTCCCATAAATGTAAAATCCTTGTTCCCAACCTTGATTTCCACTTTAGTCAGAGAGAAAAATGGTTGGCAACAACTTTGGAACAAAAACACCTCAAAAAATTGTGTTTTTCTAAAAAATTACCCATTTTGGCCATTTTATGACTGTATCGGTACGTATCGGTGTGTATCGGTCGATACATACTGATACGTACCGATACATACCAAAACATACATTTCACTTCAATTTTGAATTTTTCGTAGAGTATCAGTACGTATCGGTGCGTATCGGTGTGTATCGTAAGATTCGTATCGGTGTGTATCGTATGATACGTATCGATACAAAGGGTTTTAAAAATTGTATGTATCGTATCGGCCTTTACCGATACGATACTGACCGATACTTTAAACCATGACTGCAACATCTCATCCTTGATCTTAATGATGTTCCAATGGTTGAGAATAAAAAAAAAAAAAAAAAGACCCAAAAGATAATGTGGGGGGGTTGCACTTGTTATAGATGCTTCTAGCCTCTTTATAGTCTTCAAGAAAGACTCTTTGGGGGGGGGTAGTGGATGGAGCTTGGACCAAGGGACTCTTTGGGAGAAGGGTTTCCACATCATCAAACACTAATGAGATGACTCTTCAGATTATTTGGGTTGTAGTTTTGGAGCTGGTTCCCTTTTAGTCTGGTGGTGCATGAGTTGGTTGGTCTTTGGACTACATTTTTAGGATGGGCCTGCATCAGAGTCCAGGACTCAGATGGGCATAGGGGTGACTTGTTGCTTGTATGGTACTATTGTTGACTTTGATATATGTGTCTCTTTTGTAACAAACTATGTATGATGCATGATTTATCAAATGGTCTATAATTTGATGTCTATTCACTCCATGGTTCGATCATGATCTTGGAAATTTCGTATTTTTTTTTACTGAGATGAGATATGTTGCGAATTACAAAAAGGACATTATCTCGGTCGGAATTTCGGTACCATTTCGGTGAGATACCAAAATGATACCAACTAAGGCTTATAAATACATCTCGTGAGGGTCTCGGCCAAATTTCGACTCCAACTCGACTATCTCGACGAAGTTTCGGCTCCTTGCATTTGAACACAATCACTCCATTGTCCACTAATTAACCACATCTTCACATCTACTGCTTTGAAGATCACTCCAAGTTGAAGATCTACACATTTTAAGCTTTGGAAAGGTAAACCATTTTTCCCAAAACCATTTTTTTTGAAATATTAAAATAAATACATGTTGGATAGGGCTAAAATTTTCACATTTTAAACACTAGAGGCCGATCTATGACCTCATAGAGTCATTTTATTTTTTATTTTTCTGGTTTATAAAATGCATTTTCTATCAACATAAATTGTATTTTTTTATTGGTAATATAGCTTTGATGGAACTTAATTATATATATGTTACTCCCCATTGGCTGATCTACGACTCTATTGGAACGGAATTTTTTTCAGAGAAAAATGCACATTGACTCTATCGTACTGGGCGTGGAATCCAGCTAGGCCATCATAGTTCTTTCCAGTAGACAGTCATTATGATTAATGTTGTATAACTAATATGTTTGGGACTTGGGATATTTCCATTTGGGACTTTGAGATTTAAGAGTAAGACGCTTAGTGGATGACTTAAGTTGGGACTTTGGAGTTAGGAAGTTAGGGAGTTGCATAGTATATTACTCTAGTATTCTAAATATTAGTTAATTAATGTTGATGTATGTTTTGATCATGGTTTATATGCATTATTTAATTGTTTTAATATGATATTATATCTTGTTTTAACAATTAAACAAGTAAAATCTTCAGAATAGTTCGACGGTTGCTACCAAACAAGGGTGCAACTCTAAAACACTGTCATGTTCTAATATTTTTGCAAATTTAAGTGCTAAGCATGTTTATTAAGCTTAAAACAAGCTACCCACCAAGTTTTAGGCCATAATATGGCTATTTGACCACCAAAATAGTCAATTGAGTCAAAAAAATAAAAATCATCCAACTCGCCGAGAGTTCGGTATTTCGGTGGTTCCGAAACCACCGAAACAAGACGAGATTTCGAACCTTGATTTGCTTTTAACACATATTTAAGTTGTTTAACTTGAATTACATGGGTTCTAGACTTCTAGTACTAAACATTGTGTGGAATAGACCATATTAGAGAATGTATACTGTGTACGCTACCAACTTAGGGTTGGAAGTCAAACTATCATTTTAGGTGTGATTTTTTAAAATCTAAGGGTTTCACTATATTTATAGGCCTCCAAATATGGGGTTCTAGAAGATTCCTGGCCTAATTTGGCCATTTTGCCCCAAAACCAGCCATCGAAACTCGAAAAAAAAAAATATATATATACATGTTTCGACCTTGGTCAAAAGCATGCTTCAAAGCGAAACCTTGTACAATGATGCCAATACAAGGGGTATTTGATTGAATTAGGGACTGGAATTTACATGGTTAATCTAGACCATGTCCTTTCTGTCCAACAATTGGAATGGACACATCATCTGTCCACCTGGTAGAATACATGCCTTACAATGTTTGGAAAAATATTGGACCCTTGTGACAATAATAATTCTGCATCATTTAGTGTGATGGTAGAAGCTTAAGCTGCCAGCATGAAGACATGGGTTTGAGTCTGAGAATGGACACTTAATGGGAAAAATGCCAGAAGATAGGACTGTCTCTGGTCCACAGCCCCAACCATTTCTAGGACCCTGCAAAAGTGAGCAAGGGTCATACCAGGACATAGCCCTTCTCATGTTAACTGTAAAATCCAGCAAACTTCGAATTTTGATTTTATAAAGTACTAGGTTTACAGAACAGAAGGGCTGCTAGTGTGAAAAAGGTTATGGATATGTTACATAGATGTGGTGAATTTTTTATATGCTCTCTCTCTCTCTCTCTCTCTCTCTATATATATATATATATATATACACCCAACTCCTCCACTTCCTCTTTGTATCTCCAAAGAACCCCCATGGAACAAAGTGCCAATGATTAAGAAGATGAGCTTTTTGATACCCTTAAAGGCCAAAACTATAACTGAAACTCTTTACAAACATCCATTAATTATCATGAGAAGGATCAGACCAAATGAGCAACCAATATGGTCATATTATGAGAAGGATCATACCAAATTACTATCTGTAGTAAATAACAATAGGCAATGAGGGACTTATCTTGCCCAAGTGCCTATCGAGCTTTAGCTTCACCACAATATGAGACTTCATGATTAATCATCAACCTTCAAATATGTCAATTGCAAGCAGGAAGCTTGCAATGATTAGGAGAACGATGGGGCTGAGTAGTGCCCGCGGTCACTCTCCTTAAGATTTAGACACCACCTATGGTGCAATCTGGGTAATGCGAATCTACCTCCTAGAGGAAACAGCCCCATTGGCCCTTCCAGTAGTTGGTGCGCTCACATACTTGGCCTTGTCAGGATACACTCGGTTTTGCTCTATCAATAGGACAACAGAACTCTCAGTGGTACAAAAACCAGTGAGAGAGGATGTAGGAGACACTTAGAATGTACTCCCAAGAGACCAGGACATTCTCCTTTTATAAAGGAGAGATGCCTCTTGGATATACCTGTCTAAGAGGGCCCAAGACCTGTGACTTGTGAAGGAATTTTCAGAAACTAGCCATTGCATGTCGACTACCTCCTCTAAAATCACAAAATAGATGCTCTTGGGAAACTTTATTTGGCACCAGCCAGTCGGCTTGGCCGGTTGACCGCCAGTTATTCCGCGAGTTAAAAACCATTCACCTAAGACTCTATTTACATGAAACTTGAGTTTGCTATTTGTGGGAGACACATTTAGGTGAAGACAACCAATAGGTAACTGTTTTAAATCTTCATTTAAAAAAAAAAAAAAATTTAAAATACAAAACTATCCAATATGCACATAACTTTAGATTACTACTAAAAGGAAACCCTGAAATACTTTCTACAAGTTCAGCCAATACTCTGATAGATTCTTGAGCTAGATGTCTCCGAGGATGTTTTATTTTGTGATCTTCTCTACTTTCCTGTTTCTTTTTTTGTGTCTTTGGTGGATTATCTTCTTTTTTGTGCTTTCTTGTGGGGGTGGTAATGGGATGGGCTCAGTTTGACCTTTCAGTTGGATATACACAGACAACATGACTTTTGCCCATTCCAGGGAAAATCGTTTAGGTTGACTTTTGGATGGTGGGATTTGAGTACAAAAGCTGATGTAGATAAATCACTTAATGGGCTTATTTTATTGGAAATAAGCCTCGGGTTGGGTTATGTATGTGTTATGGGTTATGTATGTGTTAGGCCTTTGATCTCGTGGGTTTTCTTTGTAATGTGCCACTTTAATGGGCCTAAAATATGGGTAGAAAGTAGAAAAAATGAGATTTAATTCATTAGTTTAGTCAGAGTCCTGTTTTGAGTCTATATTCTTTGTTATTTCAGTTTCCTAGTCAGTTTAGTTTCCCAATTAGTTAAGGATTGGGTTAGGCCTTTCTTTTTTACTGTTTAAGTCAGTTTTGAGTCTTCTATATAAGTTTGTGAGGAGCTACAACTTTAGACACAAATTTGATTGAATGAAAGTTTATTTTTGTTGTTTGCAAAATTATTCCCGGAGAAAGGATGATCATCAGCTGAGATAGCTAAGGGTGAGAGACCCAGGCTGAGATAGCCATTCCCCTACCCATATTTTGCCCTTCATTCTCTATTTTTTGTTTTGTTCATCCTATCTATCCCGAATTTGATTTTTATTGAATTTAGTAAAGATCCTACTTGGGATGGGATCACTTGTGATTCGATCTTACATTAATTGGTATCAAAGCCTAGCCTAACTAAGGATGGAGCTAGGTTATTTTCATGGGGAATTCCTTGAAATGGGTGTATGAATTGGACCTGTACTTTGACAACTACAACTTGACAAAGACACAAAGACTTCAATATGCATGTTCCCAGATGGAAAATGTGTGAAAGGAAACTTCAAGCTCAAAGACGTGAGCCTAGGACTTGGGAAGAGATGCAATAGGAGTTGGCGGGCATGTACCTATCTAAACGTGAACAAAGAATGTACTTTCCTCCACCAGAGTCTCCTTTGAAGTCCTCTATAAATTTCCAAAAGCCATCCACAGGCGGTAAGAGAATGAAAGAAGCGATAAATTGTATAGTTGCTCTCGTGCAACAATACAAGGAAGCGCATCCAAAGGAGACACCTCCAATCAAAACATCTGAACCTGAAGTTGAGGTTAGTGTGGAAGAAATTTCAGCCATTCCAATTGTTGAAGAAGAGTTAGTCATTATCAAAGAAACTTATGTGGAAGAATTTGAAAGCAACAAGGTTGCCGCTATGGATAATGAGGTTGAGACTGAGGAACTTGACACTACAACAATTGTGATGATTGTGAACAGCCAAGAGGAAGATCCTAAGGGGTTCAAGATTGAAGTTGTGTTTGAACCATCAACGGAACCGATCGAGAACCACCGGGTAGATGAACCAAAAGAGCTTTATGTTGCATTGGAGTTTGAAAAGGTTGAAGGTGCATATGTAGATGACCCTATGGATACATCTGACGATGTTGAGGTTGCGTATGTGGAGTTCATCATCCATTGAAGTATTTAGAAGATCGTGCCCCTCACTTTCTAGGCTACATTCATGTCTTCAAAGAATTGCCTGAGTTTTACTATGGATTGCAGCTTAAACTTCATCACGCCAAAGTGGTTGTTCTTCTGTTCAAAACTGGAGGTCGAGTTTTCTTTAAGGGGTGGAGAATTGATGCAAATAAGTCATTTAATGGGCTTATTTTATTGGAAATAAGCCTTGGGTTGGGTTTTGCATGTGTTAGGCCTTTGATCCCATGAGTTTTCTTTGTAATGGGCCACTTTAAGGGGCCTAAAATATGGGTAGAAAGTAAAAAAATGATATTTAATTCATTAGTTTAGTTAGAGTCTTGTTTTTAGTCTATATTCTTTGTTATTTCAGTTTCCTAGTCAGTTGCACAAAAAAAAAAAAAAAGTTTCCTAGTTAGTTTAGGTTTCCTAATTAGTTAAAAATTGGGTTAGGCCTTTTCTTTTTACTGTTTGAGTCAGTTTTGAGTATTCTATATAAGTTTGTAAGGGGCTACAACATTAAACACGAATTTGATTAAATGAAAGTTTATTTTTGTTGTCTGCAAAAATATTCCTTGAGAAATGATAATCATCAGCTGAGATAGCTGAGGGTGAGAGACCCAGGCTGAGATAGCCATTCCCCTATCCCCATTCTGCCCTTCATTCTCTATTTTCTGTTTTGTTCATCCTACTGTCCCTGAATCTGATTTTTATTGAATTTAGTAAAGATTCTACCTAGGATTGGATCACTTGTGATTCGATCTTACATTAAAGCTGTTTAAAAAGTCGTTCTCTTAAGATGGGTTAGGGCAGGTTGAGCACTGTGGCTATTTGCTAAATCCTCAACCAAAGTCAGCTCTTTTATTAATCAGGTTGAAATGCTGAGTGACTTACTGCATTAGCGGGTCTGGCGAGCATGGATGTGGTTATATTTTGTTAAGGAGTGCCATCCATGCTTTTTTAGTTGTTTATTCTTTTATTTTGCTAATGTCTCCTTTTCCTTTAATGGATTATTTTAAATCAAAATAGAATCTGTTAATGAAGAATTTATAAAGATATCCTCCTGTTGATACCACTAGAGGGGCTAAAAGGACATCTAGCCTAAAACACATGGTATAGAATAAGAGGTCAGAAATACAAAGCCTTTATAAGAAGGATAGAAGGCATAAAGAAGAAAATTATAGCTTCAGTTATAGCCCAATGGAAATGCCCTCGCTAGAGACTAAGCTTAGCTGACTAAGCTGCTAAGTTGCTAGTAATCAATTCACGGGACCTGATGAATTGTGTGTTATGGTACTAACTCTTTTATTGGTTAAAAATGCTGCAATCAACCTGAGCATGATTTGTGCTGACACTTCTCTTCAGTCTTAAAAAATAAGCCTTTTTGTGAAGTGCCCTTGTAGCTCTACTACTTTCATGTAGGTTTTATTTGTATATTACCAACTGTTCATCCTCCTGTCACCTGTAGTCTGATGATTTGTGGAGTTGATATTCTGTCAGATAACTAGGCATTGTAAGTCTTTATTATTGCCTTAAAACCATTCTAGTAACTCCTGAGGCCTGGTCCTCTGGAACCTCTATGAAAAATTGCAGTAGAAAGTGGGATGAATATTGAAATGCTGCTTCTCTTCTCACATCAACTCTCTACTTCGTGATTCCCCTTTGGCTACTCTCTTTTCCCCAGTTGTCAGTTGTGAAACATGTGAGCTTCTGCCTGTCCATGGCATTGGCAAAAGAGATGTGGACCAGTGAAAGTTGAGTGAATTTCCCACTGAAGTGATTGAAATCTCTTCCTGCAAAGTTGTGCTCTTTTTCTTATTATTGATATTTCTAAATTTAATTTCTTGATATTTTAATCAAATACGCAATCCCATGAAACAACTTTCAACTTGATTATATACTAACAATTTCTGGGGTTTGCAACTTCATATTCATTGTATTGTGTTTATCTTTGGCAGAGATAGATTCAACTTGAGCTTCGGAGAATGGTGCTCGAAATTATTTCCAATTCCTGCCCAGTAATGTTCCTTCATCTCTCTATAATTTAAGGTCTTGCCATCACTTTATTGTCTTGACTAATATCTGGGTTATGCTTTGAGCAGTGAATCAGTAAAGTATGGAGACAAGCAGCCCTCAGAACATGGATTGAACCCAGTTGGAGGGGACGAAGAGTACTTTCAATTCTTCAAAAGGCTAGAAGAGGGGAACAGACTTCAAAGGGGAGAAGGTAGGGGAGAAGGTACCTCTAATACTGATAAAATGATTGAAGATTTTGGTGCTTTCCTTGACCTTTTTGGAAAAGGAATGAATACTTCTGGTAGAAATTCAAGAGGATTATCAGTAAGAGGCTGGGGCTGGGGAAGGGGAAGAGGATGGGGAAGTGGAAGGGGAGGGGAAAGTGGAAGGAGAAGGAGAAGGGGAAGGGGACGGAGAGGAGAAAGGGAAAGTGAAAGTGGAAGGGGAGGGGAAAGTGAAAGGGGAAGGGGAATGGGAATGGGAGGGGGAGGGGGAGGGGGAGGGGGAGGTGGAGGTGATAGTGGAAGGGGAGGGGAAAGTGAAAGTGGAAGGGGAGGGGGAAGTGGAAGGGGAAGTATAAGGGAAAGGGAAAGGGAAAGTGGAAGTGGAAGTGGAAGTGGAAGTGGAAGGGGAAGGGGAAGGGGGATGGGTACATTCATGTGGAGAGTGAAAGGCTTCAAAGCAGAATCTGCTTTATGATCTTTTACAGTTCAAGAGGGGGTGTATATGGAGGTGGGCTTAAGACTTCTTGAGAATGGATGAATACCTGGTTTGCAGTTTTGGGTGTGATGTAGGCAGTATGTGATGGTCCCCCGTTTGCATACCTAAGTAAGTTCTGCATCTATCCTTCTCCTTTTCCCTTTTTCTTTTTTTTGGGTTGGTAGTGAATGCTTAACTGGTATAGTTGATAACTAGCTTTTCAGATCCGTGAATGTTGGCATAATTGATTTGAACTGAGATGAGTTACAGTATTCCCAAAGTTGAATAAAAAGACCCGAGTGCATAGCTCAAATTAATTGAAAGCTTAGTTGATATTTGTGCTCTCTATTAAAAAGAAAGTTTATTTGGACTTCGTCCAGTCTCATTTTTAGTAAATTAATTTTACCCTTCAATTTTGTTTTCCCCATTGTCACTCTGTGTTTGATTGGTGTGCCTTTGGGAGAGCACTTCGTCTTCCTCTCCCTAGAGCTCTTCATGTTTCCCTCTTTCCATGAAGAAGAATTGTTTGCTTACCTGATGAAAGCTGCCTCTATAATCGTCTTCCTCACTGCCAGTTGATTCAATACAAGAGTATTCATAAAACCAGAAACAAAAGCTTCATTTGCAGGGAGAGGAAGACAGAGGAATCGAACAATTGGGAAGAACATTCTTGACCTGACCTGTTTTCTTCTCATCTGACTGAATTACAGTCTACGGATGCTAAAAAACTTCTTTTTTATCCTCTTGCTTGGCTTTCCAACCTGCAAGCTCTAAACCTTATTTTTATGTCCTCTCTTAGATTTCTTTTCGGTTGCTATGACTTGATTATGCGCCCTCTTGTGTGTTCGAAGAATGATTGTTTCTGAACTTTCATTTTATTGGTTGTGCGGATCAAACATAGGAAATCTGCATTTTTAGTACCAATTGATGATTTTGTTTGATTTTTCCATCAATTTGAATGTTTGGAATTTAAACCAGAAACCTGTACGTAGAATGGTGGTTCGATTTGAAATTGCATGACAAAGAACAATGCAATAGGTTAATTTAGCATTTGCCCCCATGCCCTAGCCAGCCAATCTTGATCAGGACCAAATCCACCCACACAACCTGTACAAGGCCAAACCCAACTCAAACTTCCCTGTTATTTATTTTCAGTTTCTTTCACCTTTAACCTCGTGCTTTTTTCAACGTGTATTCTGCCCTCCCTATTTCAGTTTTCCTTTGGCCTTTTCCCACCCACTCTGCGTTCCATAGGATTACTATAGTTTTATACTTCATGGCTCACTTTCTCAAGCCTATGTAATGGTTCTATCCACCTTTTCCTCACTTTCTTTGTATTTATTTTTAGGTTTCAGCCAATTTGTTTTTCTTTGTATTTATTTTTAAGGAGAGAGCTCCTTACAGTGTGGCCAGCACCAGTGCAGGGGTCAATGAGGGCGCACAAGGAAGCATAAACAGGGGTAGGGTTCCTGCATTTCACAGGGGTGGGGCAGTCATTTTACTCCTTTTGTATCTGGGCATGGGCTCTCAGCTTCTTTTTCAAAAATCATGGTGAATAAAACATCATACGCTACATGTTTAATATGGTTATTCTCTAGGTAAGAGTACGGCATATATTTACCAAGTAACGACGTGTATACCATATATGGTTAGAATATAACCAATGTCGAGCCAAAACTGTTGAAAGAATATCCTTGTGATCATTGAAGTCTATCGTAAGGTTAAATAGTGCTTTTACAGGAAGAACATAATGTATGATCACGCTAGTGGATCCCAAAGGAAATCCACATCCACCGCCAAAATTCTTGCCTCTGTTACTTATCACAAAAGAAAAGATGGACTCTCTTTTATCGCTTATTTTATTTGGTAATTGGGTTTTTGTAAAGTATCTCTCTCTCTCCAAAGATGTCTAACTCCAAAGAAACAAAGTGTGAGCATCTGAAACGTTTTGTAAGGTATCATTGGCCTCATATAGCCGTTGCCTCAGTTGCGGAAGAGATGAGATAGGGGAGAGGGAGATAAGATCTCCAATAATATAGCTTGGAAGATGGAGACTCTGCCGCAATTTTGTTGGCACAAAGGATGATGGATCGCATCGCTGCCTTGGTTGAAAAATGGAGGAGTAAGGGGCTGCGCTGCATATAGATTTCTGCAGGGCTCCTAAATTTATTGGCGAAGAAGATGGTAGAGGAGAAGAGACACTAGTCAACGCAGTGCCTAACCACACCCCACAGCCTCTACCTCTCCCTCTCATTTTGGTGATCGATTCCTGCACTATAATAACGAGGAGGGTTTTTTCAATTCCAAATCTGGATTTTTTTTGTTTAATTATTTTGAATAATTTATAGTGCCACACCTTAGAGAATGCCACTATTAGAGAGATACCCTTGCATAATACCAAATTACACTCATACCCTCTACCGTCAATCTCTATTAGGGAATATACTTTAAATGCTGACATCAGTTAGGTTATTTTTTTTTTAAATACCAAAATACCCTCATAATAAGTAAATTGCCAAGTATGCCCTTATTATTCTACTTCTTCCCCAAATCAAAGAATCGAATGGTCAAAATGGCTTCTACGTTGAGACAATGCTTTTACCCGTACCCTTGGGCCCTGATTCATGATAAAGAGATTCCATTGCTCCATTCCCTTTCTCACCTCTAAAACTCAGATACTCCTCCGATGGAGTTATCAACATTGAAGAGAGTGGAGAAATCCCTTCAAGACTCACCAAAATTCGACGCTGCCTGCAACTCAGTCTTTGAAGAATGCCTTGAAATGTCTCAACACAGGAGGGGAACTACTTTCAGAGAGCTTTTTCTTATGAGATTTTTCTTTTCTCTTAAATTGTAAGTAAAGATTGAAGTTGAACTTTGGAGTTTTTGAAGCTCGGATTTCTGCAGTATATATTTAGTAAAATATTTATTTTTATTTTCTTATATCATGTCTTGTCCATCTTCTAGTTATTCTTTTTCTTTCATCATCCCTATAACGAATTAAATCCCGCAACTTAGGAATTGGATGAAACCATGAGAAAATAGTAGTTTGTGAATAATTGATGCCCGTTAATTTCATTCTATGTAACCAAAATCATTTTACAATATTAAAATCATGCATTCCATTGACGTCCATTTGTATGCGTAATTTTAGATGTTCCCATATGATATTGCTTATAATCTTTTATGCCATGCACCTTTTCGAATTTCCCATAGAACATATTAGATTAAAAATCTGTATTTTCTATTGACTTAATTCAATTATGTGATATAATCTTTTATGCCATGCATGTTTTCGAATTTCTCATAAAATATATAAGATTTAAAAATCGTATTTTCTATTAACTTAATTCAAGCATGTGATATGGGTTTAGATTGATTGCCAATTACTCATAATTTCATGGTGGATTCTAATTCTTAAGTGCTTCTTCACATCATAAATTCACACCTCTCGAGTGCTTCCACAATTTTAGGTTCATTAATTCATTCCTATCTTAATCTTAGTTTCACTTTATTATTGCATGTTAATTAAGTTGGCTAAATTTAATACCATAGTTAATTCTTGCCTTTCACCATTGTTGATTTAGTTTGCTTTAATTTATGACATCCCTATTAGTTAGTACATTCTGCCTAGATTAAAACTAAAATTCCCATATAGATCACCTCCTTGTGATCGACCTGTAGCTACACATGATTCGTGCACTTATGATATTACTTTATTTCTCAATCAGTTATCTGGTTGATATTCAAGGTTCTATTGTCATCAAATGTTATGGCTTGCATACTATATTAGAGATGAAACCTTTCTAGATAGAGAATTTGCTGAATTTTGGGCTTGTTGAAACTGACCAACATTCTAGATGGTTTCTATTGTGAGCAATAATATCATTGCTAAATGTGACTCCTACGGAGGTAGTTGTGCTATTTTAAAACGATCTCAGGTTCAAATGAAGGACGAGATTATTACAAGTGTCTAAAAAACACTTCTAATTTTTCATGTGAGTGGACCAATGGAGATTATGTGAATGTGGGAAAAGTTAATGTAAAGTTAAAATATAGAAAAAAACCACAAACAAAGGTTGAAATTTTGGTGCTGTCTAGCTTCTAAGATATGATGTACATACTGGCCTTTCCTTACAACCTTATTTATTAGATTAACATTAAAAACAAAAAAAATTGAAAATGCATTTTATATTAAGCTTAAAAAATACTATTAAATTGGGGTGCAAACTGAGAATTGGGGTTGTGACAAGTTTCTTTGAGTAGATGAAGCAATAAATAGTTCTTTTGCATGCCTAAGTACACTATAGTCTAATCAAAGCCGATCATCATCATCTGCAATGACTAATCCTTCATCAGATTTTGTAAGAGGGATCTTAAAAGGAGCAATTATTGAATCAGAGAACCATACAAATAAATTGAAAGCCGTCGATGCTATTACCAAACTTGACCTGAACAATGATGGAAAATAGTAGCACTGGCGTGAAGGAGTTAGTTGGATTTTATTTTATTTGTAATGGAACTTGAAACTTTTTAGAATTCATATAAATTGAACTTTGATGATATTGTAAGCTTAAATTTTCAAATTTTTTTTTTTCATGAAAGTATGTTGATGCCAATTTCATTATAGTGTGGTCAATAATGACGTTTATGTATATATTGAAATAATGAAAAAAAAAAAAGTGTTTGGGAACAGTTTCTATCAAAAGCCATTTTGCTTCCCAGAAGGGTTTCGGAACAAATTTATCAAATGCCCAAATAGAGTCAAAATATCATCTTTTAATGAAGTAACACAAATAGACGATTTTGTCAAAAAACGATGTTCTCAGAATAGAATTGTTACCAAACAGGCCCTAAGCCCTGCAAGAAACAAGATCATTGGAAACTACAATCTTAGCTAATTGGCTACTAATATATAGTGGAATTGGATGGAAATTAATACCTCACTTAACTGGACATGAGATTTTTACAATCCCAATGTCAATGAAGTTTAGTCTTTTTTCTTTTTGGCTGGAAGAATGAAAGTATGGTCATAGGGGGATAGGTTAGATGGGTAAGTTAGCTAAAATCCAATTTTTGATAATCTTGTAATTTTACTTTAACATTTTTGCCAAACCAGAAAACGTAAAACAGTAGAGAAAGAAAGAAAAAAAATAAAAAAAGGGAAGGGGGGGGGGGGGTGGAGTCGAACCATTAACAAACAGAACTCAGAACTGTTCCTCTCTCTCAAAGCTTCCTTCTTTCTAACATCGAAGAATAAACAGCGCACCACGTGTATAATTCTTCCAATGCTCAAACAAAGAATTGTGATAGTGAATCTCATGTAATTCACCTTTGCAGTTCAATCGTTCCTTAAAATCAATCTCTCTCTTAGATCATAATCTTTTTTTTTCTGATCTCCTCCGTTCAAAGAACCGATTTTGGGACTTGAGTTGGTTTCGAATTGCAGATCAAGCTCTGCAATTCAATCCAAACGGAGGGTATCGTAGCTTTCGATGCAGTTTTTTGCTGCTCTGGAACCCTAAATCGTCAAGATGGAGCAGTTGAAAACAATCGGTAGGGAGCTAGCCATGGGCTCCCAAGGTGGCTGGGGACAATCCAAGGAGTTCTTGGATCTCGTCAAGTCGATTGGTGAAACTCGATCTAAAGCCGAAGAAGATCGAATTGTCATGAACGAGATCGAAACTCTGAAGAGGCGAATTACGGAGCCGGACATCCCGAAGCGTAAGATGAAGGAGTACATCATCCGTCTCGTCTACGTTGAGATGTTAGGGCATGATGCTTCGTTTGCTTACATCCATGCTGTTAAGATGACACACGATGATTCTCTGCTGCTCAAGAGGACTGGATACCTGGCTGTCACGCTATTCCTCAATGATGATCATGATCTCATAATTCTCATTGTCAATACTATTCAGAAGGATTTGAAATCCGATAATTATCTAGTTGTTTGTACCGCATTGACGGCAGTGTGCAAGCTGATCAATGAAGAGACTATTCCTGCGGTGCTTCCGCAGGTGGTCGAACTTCTTGGGCACCCTAAGGAGGCTGTGAGAAAGAAGGCTATCATGGCTCTTCATCGGTTTAATCAACGTGCACCTTCCTCTGTTGCTCATCTCGTCTCTGTTTTCCGCAAGGTATGCCTACACTTATACAAAACTGTGAAATTGAGTAATTCAGCTTTGTTTGGTAACTTAAAGTGCAATTTGCAACAAGATGACAACGAGTGTAGGAGGCCGTTGTGTCTGTCTTAATTGGAATGGAACTTTTTAATCCAAATATTCCAGTGATTATTCTTTTTTTTCCTTCAAGTTATTGAAGAAAGAAATTCAATCCATAGACGCAAGGTACGCTTCTAAATTAGGAAAAAAGATGCTAAACTTATGTGCTACTTTGAATTTGTGGATTGAATAGGTAACTGAGGTACCCCTGTGATGTACATATATCTTGATGCTCACCATGATTTTAAAACGAAATTGCACTAGTGTTGGTTGGATCTCTTAGATTGATGCTTCATCCTTAGGGGCTGCTGCTTTATCTGTCCTCACTTTTTAAACCCAGTTTGCCATAACAATGATTCTTTTGGAGACTTTCTAAAATTTCATATGCAAAATAGTTGAAAATTTAAGCTCTTAGTTTTATTACTGGGCCTTCAGTTTTATACTTCAATGGAGAAAGAAGTGACATCTATATGTCACCATTTGGTTTGCTTCATGTAGAGATAATTGACATTCAAGTGTATTTAAACAATTGTACAAGAAGTCTTTGAAGAGACTTGAAAAAGGGAAAAAGGGAAAAGGGGGAGGGGTGATACAGTTACATGTAGGGATATCTGGGATATTTTATCTTTTGTTTATGGTTTTTTATTTTTTGGTAATTTGAATTGATTTATTTTGATTGAGCTTGTTAGCCAGAATTATAGGTGATATAGAGTGACTTCAAATCTGTTTCGATTTCAGGATAGGATTAGGACTGTCTTGAGTCTCTTCATATAGAGGCATGTAACCAACATTTAAGCAGTGATTATTGGAGTGAATATTGAATGAATTGAGTTTAGTCGTACCTCATGTCTGTGAGTGCTGAATTAACCTCTCTCTTATTTTTCCTGAATCGGAACTGAGCTTCTTCTCAGGGTTCCTCCTGTTAGTCCTCTTCCTTGCACTAACAACTCTCTTTTTTTAGCTTTTCTTCTTCTGTTTTCCTGTATTTCTATTGGTTATGAAACTGAATGTTGAATGTCGAACTAGTCAAACTTGGTGGTTCCATTACACCTTGGGTTGATATTTTCAGGGCTAAATTGATACCTTAGGCTACTACTCAAAACCCAGTTTTTGCCTCTCACAGTTTCCCTGTCATGAGTTGAAACCAGGAATCAATCTGGTTTTTGCCTGCCATAATCAATTGCAGAATCCTATTGGGACTTCTGTGATTTGGGAACCCATAGGTCGGAGGTTGCAAGTTTAATCCCTAAAACCTCAAAACAGTTTAAGACACTGAGGGAAGGGTCTGGTTAGCCGCTTCACTGGGATCATCCTGGTCAGGGAAGAAATTACCAAACATCTAGCTTTCCCTCACGTTTGTCGCCAATGAGTTTTTTTATTTGTATTTGAGGGGGAAAAAAAGAAACCTATGCCTTTGCCATATGGAATAATAAGTAATAATAGCATGGCACTTCGAGTTAGATAGTAGTAAACCTTTATTGCTTTTTCATAATAGGAGATTATGTCTCGAGAGAGTAGTATGAGAGAAGTTATTTCTGATTCTATCGGGGTCATTTTCAGCATCACAAACTTTTTGTTTTTTCTTTTCACACTAGAAGTCTCTATGGAAAAACAATGATCATTTTTTCGTTAACTGTTTGAACTAGAAAGAAACTTCGGGATTGCTGAATCCAAAACGGGATAAATCTATGAAGCAACAGAACCATCATAATATTTTTGGTACTCCTCTAAAAGGAAGGGTGTTAAATGGAATTGATCATGTACTGATCGGAATTTGATAGATCTGATTTATCTCTTTTTTCGATGGAGGGAAAAGTCACTTCTATCGTAGAGCTGTATACACTATACAATGTGCAATAAATGCTTGTACGGTTGTTCAATTAAATCTATCTTTTTATTTATTTTCTTGTTATTCTTTATCTCTTCCCTTCATTCCATGATGTGATATAAAAACATTTCATTATTTTATGTCATTAGGGTAATGAAAAGCCAACTTGCTAGTTCCTTTTATGAGGCACTAACAGGAGAATTTGTCCTAGAAGCGAAGAGCTCTTGCATTTGAGGTTTTCTTCCACTGGTTGTTTCTCTCAAACATAGTTGTAAAAACGCTAGGCAACCCAAGGCATTGGAGGGCATCCTAAGTGCTTAGGCGACAAGGTGGCCGCCTAGGCATCCTAGTATATTTTTATTTTTTATGTACCCATTATTGCTAGTAGACTAGCAATAATATAATTCTACTTATATGCTACATGAAGAATTATAACAACGGAATATAGTATAATTATGCTAGCGATGACCTAATCTGAGAAAACCAACAAATAACGAACAAAGTGTAGGATATAAAGAAGCATATTCATAGAATAGCAAATCAATAAATTAAGTAAGAGGATTATTGCATATAATTAAGAAACAGAATAAAAAATATAATGCATGTAAAAACTTAATATCTCATTAAAGAAACCATTAAATCAACATTCATCAAAATCATTGTAAACATAAAATTGAAATGTTTGCTGCCTGCTCCTTTCAATGGAGAAATATCAGTATTTCCTGTTATAAACTAATAACTTAAATATTCAAATTAGAAGTTCAATGGATGGGCAAAGAACCAGATTTTCAGACTACTGGGCTACTGGTTCTTTTCCATCTTCAATTTCTTTTCCTTTCCAGATTTTCATTATTTCCTCCATGCAGAAAGGGTGAGGAATGATTGGGTTAGAGCAGATTTGGGAGTGGCTCTAATTCAGGACAAGCATAGAGAATGTCATTTAAGGTGGTTTGGACATGTTCAGTGTAGACCTTTGAATGCTCTTGTAAGGGGGAGTGACCAAATCCAGATGGAAGGAGCTAGAAGAGCTAGGGCAAGCCTAAAATGACCATTGAAGAGTTGGTATGGAAGAACATACCGAAGCTTGGTATAGATCCTAGTATGCCATCAAATAGAGCTGTTTGGAGGGCAAAGATCCATGTTGCTGATCACTTTTAGGCGGGATGTGACGCAGTGAAAAGGCGGTGGATTAGATATCGTTCTAACATAGACGAACCCTTGAATCCACAAGGTAGTTAAACCCTAATTCCAGAGAGGAAGAAGAGCAAAACGGATGCTTATGATTAAAATCTGAAGTGTCTTACAAATGAGCTAGATTGACCTTATATAGTCAGGTCACTTCTAAGGAAGGGCAAGAATGTAAGAAAATAAGCAACTTGGGTAAAAACACAAACATAATAGAAAGCTAGGAAAACCCTAAATTCTGCGACCAAACTTCACAGTCTCTGTTGAGGGCCTATATGAATGAATTGGATTAGAAAAATCTTGTGCGGGCCTAGTTGTCCAGACGAGCTAGGCCGTTTTCTCCTCTAGAGCGCTGCTTGCCATTTCCGAATTGGTGTTATGGCTCTTATGACGCTAGCATAGTCAAAAGATGTGGTTCCAACAGTATTGCTGAAAATGCTGAAAATTCTGGGAGGATCAGTCAGTATCTTCGGCCTGATTGTGTGGTTTTCTATCTGTCCAAACGATCTAGGAACTCCTCTGAGACCTCCCTTACATCAGGTTGTCCTGGAGGTGTGGCTTTGTTCCCTTTCCCTTTCTTTCCTTCA
This sequence comes from Macadamia integrifolia, assembly GCF_013358625.1. Taxonomy (NCBI): domain Eukaryota; kingdom Viridiplantae; phylum Streptophyta; class Magnoliopsida; order Proteales; family Proteaceae; genus Macadamia; species Macadamia integrifolia. Next base: position 82,266 of record NW_024868381.1, on the reverse strand, counting down.
CATTTATTTTGCAAACATGTCCATTGTGGATCCATATAGCCGACCCATTCAGTTGGGATAAGACTCTGTTGTTGTTGTTTTTGTTGTTGTATTTTTATAATTTCCTCCCTACAAATAGTGACACACTTATTTGTAGAGTAAGGAAGAGGATGCTAGAACCACCCAAAGAAACCTTAAGAAAAATTGCTGCACATACATGAACCAACTGAATGGCATATCCAACCAGATTTCTGAAGCCTTTGATCCTTTTGCTGAAGGTCGTAGTTGCAAAACCCATATTAAGAGAAAGTAGCAAATTGTTCTCCCAGACGAAAATATAATAAACCAAAGTTGCATGCTCTTGATCAACGTATCTTGCTGATAATAGATGAGCGTTTAACATTTCGGCACCTGCGGTTATGGAAATGAAGTAAGAAAAAGATAGGGGAAGGAATTCTTTATGTCTAAGTGAAACAAAGGCCTATCAAAGTTGACAGTAAGAAATATTAGCAGAATTTAATTTGGCAACAGGGGAGAACTTCTCAAAGTAATCAACCCCATGAGTCTGAGTGTATCCTTTGGCAACAAGACGGGCTTTCAGCTATTCAACATAATCATCAGGATGGTACTTAACAGTATACACACAACGACACTTTACCAAGTCCTTACCAGGAGTGAGATCTTCCAAGCTCCAAGTATTATGAGTTAGAAGAGTGTCCATTTCGACATCCAGGGCAGCTTTCCATCCAGGAAGACATATAGCTTCCATATGATGTTTGGGAGTAGTATGTGTGGGCAGAGATAATGCAATTTTTTTAACGGAAGATAGAAGATGGAAGATGAGACGATGAAACAAAATTATCAATAGGATACACAATCATAGATTTCTGAGTACATGATCATGTACCTTTACGAAAGGCGATTGGTAAGTCATCAGAAATAGAAGGAATTAGAGCTCCACCTGAGAAAAAAGGCAGTATAGGTTGTGAGTTAGCTGGAGCAATAGAAGCCTCAACAAGTTGCACCATCTTCTTCTGCTGCTAGTATACCTATAAAGGTGGTGTAGACTTGGCACTGGTATCATCAGAAAAAGGAATAAGAGAAGGAATGGGAAAATTGACAGGAGAAGTCCACTCGTCATTAGAGGAAGACCTCTGGGACAAGAAGAATGCAGTGTCTTCAAAGGACACATTAGCACTAACAAAGTATTTTTGGGTATCCGGATCATAACACTTGTGGCGTTTCTTTTGTGTATGTGGAAACCCTTTAGAAAAACACATTTAGTGGACCGTGGAGAAAACTTATTATGATTGGAGTGTAAATTTGAACAAACCAGGCACACCCAATCACACGGGGTGGCAAGGGAAAAGATGGTGAGTGAGGAAAAACAATAGAAAATGGAGATTTTCGAGTAAAAATAGAAGATGGCATATGGTTAATCAAATAAGATGCAGTCAACATGGTTTAAAGTATCTCCGATATAATATGACACCCTCCGATATGTATCTTAAATTTAACTAACCTATACGGCGACTGATACTAATACTTTAATTCTTGATCTTTAGCATATTTTAGCGTATCTTCGGTACGATACGTTACCCTCAAATACGTGTCTTAAATTTAGCCGACCGATACGACGACTGATATTGATACTTTAATCCTTGGCAGTCAACACTCCTTCACACCATAAATGCTTTGGAAGATGCATATGCAATTTATTAGCTTGAGCTACTTTTAACAAATGCCTATTCTTGTGTCCCGCTACCCCATTTTGTTGTCGGGTTTAGGAACAGATTTTTTGATGAATCATCCCATGTTGAAACACAAAAATCAGAAATTTCATTTTGAACATAATCCAAGGCATTATCGGAATGAAAAAAATTTTAATTGAAGTGTCAAATTGGGGTTTACTTTCATTATAAAAATTCTTAAACTCCGATAATAACTCTGAACAATCTTTCAAAGATACAACAAAGTAAGACGAGAGTGATCGTCAACAAAAGTCACAAAGTACGTAAGACCATGCCTATTTCTACCTAACATGGACCCCACACATCTGAATGGACTAAAGAAAATAAAGAACCACAAGACACAGGACAAGAAGGAAAATTAACACGATGATGCTTTCCCAACTTGCATGTCTCACTCTCTAAATTGGACACAGACTTAAAATGTGGAAACAAGTATTTTAACCTAGATAGAGTCCTTAAAATGTGGAAACAAGTATTTTAACCTAGACAAAGTCAAGTGTCTTAACCAAAAATGCAATTGAAAAATGTATCACACCACCAACAGTATGGGCAACATCAGAATTAGTAGGAGCAACATTGGAGAGGTAGTATAGTCCACCTTCTTCACACTCTCCATGAATACCTCCTAGTGTGGAGGCCTTGAAAAACACAAGAAGGAAAGAAGGTTACAGAGTAGTTTTAATGTTTTAGTTAATTGACGAACAAAGAGAAGGTTCAAAGGGAATTGGGGAACAAGCAACACAAAGGAAAGATTGAGGGAAGATGTGGGAGATATTGTACCATGACCGAAAACCGGTGTAGAAGTGCCATTAGAAAGTATTATAGATGTAGGGTGAGTACTAGTGGAAAACGAATTGAAAATAGAAGACTTACCACTCATAAGAGCATAAGCCTCAGAAATAATGATCCCGGGGGTAGAATTAGTGGTTAAGAGAGCAGGTGTACCAACGTGGGCTAAAGTAGCAATGGATGTAGAAGCCCCAATAGATGTATTAGTGGATGTCGTAAGACTCAGTAAACACCGTAATATCTAGTTGATGTTATCATGTAACAAAGAGCTAGGAGATGGACCACCTAATGAAGAGCTTGATTTGGCATCTCTAGACAATATTATATCAGTAACACCATCGAACACTGCATGATTGGCTAACTGATGTGTACCAAAAGTCTCAACAACGTGATTACTTGCCATAATAAGTCATTGCTGAGAGGACCGATCTGTCTGCCGTCCTCCAGACCCATTAGAACCATGGCCACTAGATGTGCGACCTCTCCCTGAACCACAGCCTCTACCACTTCCCTGATTGGCAGTAAAGGCAGAATTATCTTTGGAGGAGGAATCAGGCTTTGGAGGAGGAATCAGGCTTTGGAGCTACACGTTGAAGGCGAGAAAACATATCATTAAGAGTAGGAACATTCTCTCCAACAAGTATATGGCCTTTCAAAGCCTTCAAGTTAGGGTGCAAACCAGCTAAGAACTTAGATACAAAAAACTCATTCCGTTGAGCCTTAAATTTCTCAATATTAGTGGTGAGAGGCTGAAAGACATTTAACTCTTCAACCATGCCTTTGAATGCACTATAATAATCCTGCAAAGACTTTTTCCCCTTGCTGAAACTGAAATAGCTTCTTATACAAATCATAAATAAAGGTCATGTTCTTCTCTTGAGAATAAGTCTCCTTTATGTGATGAAGTTTGCCGATGGATTTAGGATATCTTTTATTTACTTTCCATTTTTAAAGCTAGAATTAGTTGGTAGTAATTTTATTTAGATTGAATTTTTATTTTAGTTGCCAATTAGTTTAGTTTCCATTTTAGTGAACTCCTAATTTTATTGCTTTGGTTTTCTTTTATAAGCTATGTAATACACTAGTAACAGACAGGTTTTTGGAATGCCTTTGAGAAATTAGGTTTTGGTTGAACAATGGCTGCCGACCCTCTTTTCCTCCTCTTCTGATTTTCTCCCCTCCTCTGATTTTTCCTTATCTTCTTCTTCTTCCCTCTTTATTTTCTGTTTAGTTTTTGAAAGAGAGTGACTTAAGAGTAAGTAGGAGTGTGATTGACGATCCAAGACCAGCCACCCAGTTCAGGTTGAAATACAGGTACAGGCCCAAGATCGATCTCCTTTATCAGGGTTTGAGCTATAGTCGACCTTGGCTGGAACTCTCCAACCTATCAGCCAAAACTCAAGCCCTTTGGAGGGTTTCTTAAGGACCACTAGGGGGCCCTTCGACCAAAATTGCAGAGCCATCCAAGGCCTGTTGAAGCAACAGCAGGAAATTTCCTTCTTGCATGTGAAACCCTTCTCTGCCTAGATCTGGTTCAAGTCCTTCGATCTCTCTCACTATTGGATTGCTTGGACTGAAGCTTTAACCGAGGGATTTCCACCTATAGGCGACCCTCCTCCAGAAATTCCAGACCAAACGAAGAAGCATTCAAGGAGTTCTCTCCTCTTTCGTTTTCCCTGGTTCTTCTGCCTTTGCTGGTTAGTATCGCGAGGAAGAAGAAGACTTTGTTTATACACATTAATTCTGGTTATTACAGATAAGTCCCTCCAATTTCTGAATTCTTTATTAAAGACACCCCTCTTTATTAGTTTGCAAAATAACCCCTCACTCTTGGTTTTATTTCAGCTTAACCCCACTATCATCTTTATTTTCAGAATTGAACCTTCTCTTTGGATTTAATTCCTGTTAAGTCCCTATTCACTTATTTCATCTAAAAGGGGTTTAAATTGTACCAAAAATTACAATATCATGCTCCTATTTGTCGAAAGTGAACTATTTGGTTATTTAGTGAGCCCTAAGAGATCCGATTTCAATCCTTGGAACGTGTCAGTGTGATCCTCCCTTTCCCCCTCTGTACTCTGATTTCCCCTCCCTTCCCTAAGGGTTCTCCATCAATACTGTTCCATAACCAAATGAGTATGATAACATTGTCTTTCATCTGAGCACCATATTTTTTATCAGTAGTATCAGGGGGCAGATGTAATATACTGGAGTTATCTTTGGCTATGATATACACTCTCACAGTGATGCGGATCGCTTATGGGCCCACAAAGAGTAGTAACTCATATAGTAAGAAGTAATGGCAGTTTTGTAAATAAACTAAAGTTTTAAGGGAGGGTGGTAGTTTTGTAATTAAATGGAAACTTAGAAGGGAGTGGCAGACTTGTAATTAGATGGAACTTATAGGCCTAAGCAATGAGTACAATATGCTAGTAACAAGGGTAATTCAGGAACCAGAGATAAAATAGGACAAGAGATAATAAAAGATAAAAGGTGAGGTAATGATGCAGATTCTTCACCAAACTAGGCTTGTTTTATTATGAATAAGCCTAGGGTTGGATTCCATACATGTTGGGCCTTTGATCTCATGTGTTTTGAGTGGAATAGACCACTTTTATGGGCATAAAAGAGGGGCTTTAAGGTTGCATACGGGATTACTAGTTTGTTTTATTTTTCATTAGTTTCCTTTTAAGTTGGGTTTAATTTAAATTATATTTGTTTTTTTAGGAGTCAAGTTTTTAAGTTGAGTCAAGTCATTCGTAGTTAGTTTCCTTTTTCAGCTAGTTTTTAATTTCAGTTAGTTCCTAATTTTAGTTTTTAGTAAGTATTGTATTATGATACTAAATTAAGGTTTCCTTTTAAGGAACCTTCTATTTTGTAATTCCCTCCCCCATCAACATTATAAATAAAGAACAGAAAGCTCCTAAAGCTCGGAACGATTTTGATAAACAAATTAATGGCTGTTGCTATTGTGTTCTCCATGAAGAGTTGTCTTGTGTTTGATCAAGGCTGATGGAACTAGTGTTTGATCCAATTGACTCTTTGCGGCGTGAAGCCCGAGAGGTCCTCTTCCTTAGCTTATCTTCTTCTTCTCTAAACTACACAAAGTGCTACTGATCTTCTCAAGTTCTTACAGGTATTGAATTCAATTTTCCTCTCAATTTTGCCCAGAAAATTGCAGATTCTGTTAGTAATTTTCAGAACCTGTCCAGACCTAACCAGCCATCAGTTTTGGATGAACTTTGGATCGAAGTTAGGCCCTGCCTAGGAGGGAACTCGACCCAAAGGGGAGCCTTTTCTGTCCAGGGGTTCAAGAGATTAGAAATCTCCTAGTTTTTGTCTTCTAGTGGTTTTCTCAGCTGCTACCTGAAATCGATAGAACTGTTTTGGTCTATTCTGGTTTCTATGATCTACCATGGTTTTGTTCATGTTGAATGGACTGTGTGAGACTTGTGTCAATCCTTGTTAGGCCTTATTCATCAGACTACTGATCTGATCTGAGAATACCTAACCACTGACATTGATAGCTTGCTGGTTTATCCAGTCTGTTCCTTCTTCTATTCTGATCTATTGTGCTGTTGTTGGGCTATTCTTGGTTGTTTTTATGACTAAGAAATCCTGCAGTTGAAGGCTTGGTAGTTTATCTATCCTAGCCTACGTAATATGGGAAAACAGAATTTAGGTTGAAAATATCACTCACAATAGAAGCAGTGTCTTCTTCCTTGGGATCAAAACAGGGCAGGCGATTGGGAGAAGCTTCAGTTCGAGAGGGCTTCTCAACTAGACCTCGGCTTGGCCTGAATCTTCAAATGTAAGGTCACCACAGCAAGTCTTCTAGGAATCCAGGACCACGAGACCTCAACAGCCCAGATCTGAAGTATTTCGTGGCTGCAGCTAGGTTTGGTAGTGGTAAACTCAGATCTGAGTCTGGTTTGGATTTCTTCACAGCAAAGCCAAGCTTTGGAGGAGAGGTTCTAGGGTGGGTTTGTCGCCTAGGAGAGGGCTACCTTTGCTCAAGATCTCAGCCCCAGCAGATCAAGCACTAAGGAGAACTAAGAGTTTGAATAGGGCAGCAAATATTGCCAGAAACAGGGGCTTCCCGGCAAGGAGAGACGGTCACAAAATAGAACCAGAAAAGAAGAAGAAGATAATAAAGGGAAGAGGAGAAGATGATCAAGGGAGGGGGAGCTAATTGTAGCTCACTGCAACCATGGTTTCAAACCTGGAAACAACCATTCAATTCTTAAAATTCAAAACTTCAAGTCTGTCCTTCGCTACTGTGTTTTGTTTTTTTTTTTGTTTTAGATAAATAAATAAATTCATAACCAAGAGGGGAAGAATAAACAAAGGGGGGGGGGGGGGAAGGCCAAGCCAAGCCAGCCATACAGAACCAAACAAATGAAAATTACATCTGAATAAGATCTACAAGGAGATCAGCAACCAAAAGACACATCGCTAGATCAAAGCAGGGGAGAGCCAGAGTGAGAGGGGGGGGGTAGAAAGCATGGGAGATGGAGTCAGGAGTGGGTAATGGTGTCAGTATGGAGGTTCCAAGAAGCAATGATATGCCTATTCCTAATGGAACTGGGGACAGGTCTAAGGTGAAGGGATTGAATTTTGGAGATAACATCAAAGTAGATGGTTTTCCAAATCTTGTCTAAGGAGCGGGAGTTGGAAGACCATCTACGGATGTTTCTCTCCATCCAGATATGGTTTATGGTAGTAGAGAAAGGTAACTTTCCAATGGTATCACAGTTGTAGGGACCCGAGAAAGTCATGTCAATCCAGATGCATTCTCTGTCAAAGGGGATGATAGGTTTGATAGTGGGCCAGCATTTAGAGGACCAATTTCCTGATGCAAATGGAGAAGGGGCAGGAGAAGAAGAGATGAGGGATGTCCTCAGAATCATGGGGGCAAAGGCAACAAGAGGGGGAAACAGGGATGTGGCGGTGGATGAGGAAGGCTTGGGTTGGGAGACAATTGGAGAGACATCTCCAGAGAGTTAGATTGTGACGAGGGATGTGACCTTTGAACCAAATTAGGTTTTGCCAAGGGAACACAGGCCCAGAGAACTGAACAAAGGACCAAGCAGAGGCAGAAGAGAATATCCCATTGGATGAGGGGAGCCAGATGCAGCTATCTTCTCTACCTCGATGGCCAAGAGGGAGAGGAGGGAGGGAGGACCAAAGGTCAAGGAGGGGGGGAAGGGAGGGAGGGGGGACCAACCAAGAAGGGAGAGGATACGGGAAATAAGAGCAAACTTGGGGATGCTAGATGAGTAGATGGTCCTGGGGGACACCAGGGAGGAGAGGATACCAACTGGGTGCCAGGGGTCCATCCAAAGGGAGGTGGTTCGGCCATTACCAATGGAAAAGGAGATGGCATTGAGGGCCAAGGTTTTGAGAGAGAATTTTCCTCCAGATCGAGGAACTGTCCGGAGGGATTGGGACAGTCCAAAGGGAGTGGTGTTTGGGTAGGTAGGAGTGGATCCAATTTACCCAAATGCCCCTCTGCTTTGACACAATTTTCCAAATGAGCTTAATAATGCCCTTCTCTATTGTGTTACATGGCTATAAAAAAGAAAAATTAAACCTAACAATGAAACTAATTAACATGGAAACTAACCTAAATTAGCAACTGAAATAAAATCTCCCAACTTACTTGATGGACACCCCACTCTAACAATAAGGAAAAATTAATAATCAAAATGCTGAATTAACCCCAAATTTTCGCACGCCCAACTGCATCACACAGCCTGAGCCCATAACAGATAATGGGAGCTCCCTTTGAGCTTAATGGAAGTGATGAACATTCACATTGTCCGCAGTAGGAGTAGGGGACTTGGTCTCATTGGTCTTAGCCATACAGGGAATTCAAAGTACAGACAGCAGCAATAGTATCAATATAAGCAGCAATATATGCACCAGGACAGCACAAAAACAGGTTCGCAAACCACACAGCAAGTAGGGCAACAACAGCCCCACAGAGAAAATCAATAACCCTTCAGGATTTTCAAAAACTCAAATAACAACCATCAGTCAAATAATCTTCACACATCAAAAAACAGCAGCAACCCATAGACCCAAAAATCGATTTTGCAGGGTTTGGGGGAGAAGGAAGAAATCGATATCACTTGATCTGGAGAGCTATACATCTTGAATATCAACTGAGAAGCAGCATAAAGCACCTTCAAATAGTCCCAAATCCAAGGAAAGTAGCAACTAACAAGCACTAGAGAAAATCGATTTTTTTTGTAGGGAAGGGGGGAATTCGATTTTTGCTCCACAAGTTCTTCAAATGAGAAAACTGTAGATCATCACTTGAGGCAGAACAAAAATACTCCATTGATGACGGAGTAACTCTTACATCATAGTAGGTGTAGCAATAGGTGGCTGCTCACCACAGTGTTTGAAAGAAAATAGAAATCAGCAGTTGGAAGATGGAGAAAACGAAATCTGATTTCAGGGGCTCTAACATCATGAGAGAATTCCAGGATCCTGCAACCAGATTAGTGAGGAGAAGAAATAAGAGAGAGAAGAGGAGAAGAAAGGAGAGGAGAGTAGAGAGAGATCGAGACAAGCAGCGAAAGGGAGGAGGCTACCTGCGGCTAGGCAATCCAAAACTAGTCGCAGGTCTCTCTCTCTAATATGTGTGTGTGTGTGTGTGTGTGTGTGTGTGTGTGTATATAACCTACAAATTAATAAAGGGAGTATAAAGGACAGAAATACCCCTCATACCTGCACAATACATAAACAGCATAGAAAACAATTCAAAAGGACTAAAATACCCCTAGAAACTCAATATTTACCATTATATGTTGACTTCGATGGTTGGTTACGTAATTTTATTTCATTGCTGCATGTGTTTATAGAATATAGTTGTATACTTGTATATATGATATTATGCTTAAAATTTGATTTCTTGGAACCAGCCACTATGGATTAAATTAAAATGACCATGATAAATATGAGTTTGTGGAGTACTACAGTCTCTATTACCTTCATATCCAATTGATTTTTATATGATTGTTATACTTGAATTGTTTGTGGTGGTAAATCCTTATGCCACCAAAATGATTATTGATGATTTGATTCTGTTTCATCAATGTGTAGGAGTTTCATATTTCACATTTACACATCTATTTTATTGTTCAAAAAAGATAGTTGGACTATGTTATAAAACTCAAGTGATATCCAAACTTTTTTTTTTTTTGGGATGAATAAATAAATGTATTAGCAAAGAGGAAGAATATACAAAGGGTAGGGGGGGGGGCAGGGAACCACTAGTGGCAAGACCTCAGGGGAGGAAGCAACAATAGGGGGCCAAGAGCCCAACTAAGAGAGGGGATACATTAAGGGGGGCGATGATAGAGGAGGGAAAGCCCCAGGAAACAACAGTGAGCCTATTCCTTGGGTATCATTAATAGGGTGATGAAGGAGACAATTAAGGTTGGAGCTCACATCAAAGTAGATGGCTTTCCAAATCTTATCGTAAGACCGGGAGTTGGAAGTCCATCTACAAAGATTATGCTCCATCTAAATATGACTATTCGTGGCACCAAATGCGAGCATCCCAATCGTATAAAAAATAGAAGACCCTCCAAATGTCATGTCAATCTAGATCCATTCTCTAGATAAAGGAAGAATTCTCATGCGGGATGGCCAATAGGAATTGAGGACCCTCTTCCAAAAAAAGGAGGCAAAGGGGCAAGAGAAGAAAAAATGATCAACATCTTCAGTGCCATTCCAGTAGAGACAGCAGGAGGGGGGACCTGAATATGTTGGTAAAATGAGAAAAGACTGGGAGGCAGTTAATGATAGCACACCAGGTTGTGAAACTGTGATGAGGAATATGACCTTTAAACTAGAATAGTGTTGCGCCAAGGCACAAGGGAGCCTTTGGAACGGATGAAATCCCAAGTAGAGGCGGAGGTGAGCGATCCCTGGGGAGAGGGGAGCCAAAGGACTTTGTCCCTTCCACGGTGGTCAGGAGGGATAGGGGAAGGGAGGATCAGAGATCGGCAAGGGGAGGGGGGAGACCAACCATTGGCAAATAGAATGGCTGCAACATTGGCCGATCTACTCAACTTAGAAGAGTAGATAGATCTAGGAGGGGCCAGAGAAAGCAGGATGCCAAGGGTCCATCCAAAGGGAAGTAGAGGAACCGTCTCCAAGAAGATAGGAAATTGCATCAAGAACAGTAAGTCTAGAGCTGAGGATTTTGCATTAGATCTAGGAGGCATCTGAGGAAGGGGCAGCAGTCCAGAGTGAGTCCTTCTTGAAAAGATAGGAGTAGACCCAAGAAACCCAAATATTGTTATGCTTCAAGGCAATTTTCCAGATGAGCTTTAAGATATCGACAGAGTTAACATCTATGGTTTGCCTCAAACCTAAGCCGCCTTTGATGTGGATCCAGGTTCCAAAATCGGACTCGGATCGCTTAGGGGCCCACAAAAGAACAAATAATTCAATTTAAGCAAACCGGTGGCAATATTGTAATTTATGGCACAATTTAAAACCCTTTTAGAGTGAAATAGCTGAATGGGGACAGATCTGGAATTAATCCCAAAGAAAAACTCAGTTATGAAAATTAATTTGGTGTTTCTAATAATGGGTGTCAGAATTGTAATTATTGGATACTAAGCTAATAAATGGAAAACAAGTGAATGGAGTAACATGAGATGAGGGAGGGGTATTCCTGGAAAGATGGGTAAAAACTGATACTTAAGGTAATAACCAGGTGAAGGGAAGGGCAATAGAGGAATAAAAGAAATTAGGGTAAGATAACACTCACGATAGAAAGTAGTCTTCTTCCTTAGGATCAAAACAGAGCAGGCATGGGGAAGAAACTTCAGTTCGAGAGGGCTTCTTAGTTAGGCCTCGGGTTGGCCTAAACCTTCAAAGGAAAGGTCGCTGCAGCAGGTCTGAATCCAGCATCACAAGACCTTGACAGCCCAGATCTGAATATGAATCAAGCCTGCAACTGGGATTGGTGGTGGTAAAACTCAGATCTGAATCTGGTTTGGATTTCTTCTCAGAAAAACCAAACTTTGGCGGAGATGGTCTTGGGTTTGTGTCACCTACTGGTAGGGAACTCTCTACCAAAGTCTCAATCCAAATAGCTGAAAGGAGAAGGAGATCGATCCTCTAAACTAGGGCTGCAACTGTCTCCCAGAACAGGGTAAGGGAAAAACCAGAAAATAATAGAGATGAAGAAGAAGAAATAAAGAGGAAATAGGAGAAGGGAAAAGAAGAGATTAAAAGATTTCAGAGAAGGAGGAAGAGGGGTCGGCGGTCATGGATTCAAACCCAAAATTCTTCAATTTCATTCAATTATTTAAATATAAATTCTCTTTCATTAAATGGCTATATAAAGAGAATCAAAGCATAAAATTGAAAGTCAATTAAAATGACCTATTTGGCAACTGGAATAAAAATTTAATATCCCTACTAAACTTGACCACACCCTACACTAGTAATTAAAGGAAACAAAACAAATAACTAAATTATTCCCAAAATTTCCCACGCCTAACTGCATCAGCCTTCCGCTTTGGGGCTGGAAACCTTAGACCATGACATTAGATGGAGGAATTTGGAAGATTCTGCACCTTTCCAGAGGAAGAGGCAGAGAAGGGAGTCAATCAATTTGGTAGTGGCAGAGGGAAGAATGAAGATTCCAGGCCAATAGAGATACATGGATTGGATGACAGATTTGATGAGATCTAGCCGACCAACATAGGAGAGAAGCTTGCCTTTCCAAAGCTGGAGCCTTTTCCCCATTAGATCAAGAAGGGGGGAGTAATGATGGGAGGAGAGTCTAGAGGTGATCATAGGCAGCCCAAAGTATTTGACAGGGAGGGATCTGAGCGAAAAGCCAAAGAGGGCAAGAAGTTGGTCTCTGCAAGCATTGGAGAAACCAAAAAGGAAGAGGTTTGATTTGAGGAGATTGATACAAAGCCCAGAATGGGATTTGAAGAGGCGAGGGGAGGACATGATGTTGGATATGGAAGAAGGATCAGCTGTAGAGAAGATCATGAGGTCATCAACAAAAGCAAGATGGGTGAGCATTAGACACTTGCATTTGGGGATTGGAGAGATAAGGTATTGATCAGTGGGGGCTTGGATGGAGTGGGAGAGGACCTCAAGGGCAAGAGAGAAAAAGAAGGGAGACAAGGGTCGTCCTTGACAAATGATGACCAAGGAAGAGAAGTAACAGTAGGGCTACCATTGACCAGGACTGAGAAGGGAGGAGTTGAGATGAGTGAATTCAATGGACAAAAGAAGGGGGGAAGGGCATTTGGAGTAGGACTCTGGAGATAAAATCCCAATAGATAGAGTCAAATGCCTTATGAATGGTAATCTTGAGAAGAGTAGCAGAGGAAAGGGATTTATAGTTAAACCCTTTGACAATTTCATGATAAATAATGATGTTGTTAGCTATGCTCCTCCCAGCTATAAAATCCGATTGGTTGGACTGACAAGTGAGCCAATGAATACCTGTATTTTGTTGGACATAATTTTCGCTATAAATTTCTACAAGATTTTGCAAAGGGAGATGGGGGTCTGAAATCAGGCATGACCTTGGCATCCTCTTTCTTGGGAATGAGGTAAAGGAAGGTGTGGTTAACACCATTAATCTAGGAGGGGTTGAGGAAGAAACTTTTGATGGTAAGAATGAAATCATCTCTGATGATGTGCTAGCAAGTAGAGAAGACTCCCATACTAAACCCATCATGACCAAAGGCTTTGTTTGAATTATGGGGAAGGAAGCAGCTAGGATTTTATCATCTGAAGGGATGGCCTAGAGGCCTGAGCTGGTCAAGAATGAATTTGTTAAGGAGATCATCAGGCAAAAAGGTTGGGGAGTGGGGGGGGGGGGGGGGGGAGGGAAGGGAGGTGGAAGAGGTTGGAGAAGTAGGAGACGACTTTAGATTTGATGTCCTCAGGCGAGAGTAGCTCAATCCTAGAGCTGGAGAAGAGCTTGGGAATGGAGTTGGAATTAGTTCTAGCCTTGAACGATCTGTGAAAATATGCAAAGTCGGAGTCACCAAGCTCAAGCCATTTGATTCTGGATTTTTGGCAATGAAAGCTTTCCTTTTGGGCTGGGAGAGAGGAGAGCTTCAATGCTGCCTGCTTTTCCTCATCCACTAGAGATAAGTTATGAAGGTCCTCTAGGAGCCTGGATTGGATGACGTCCAGCTTAGACTGACAGGAGAGAGCTCGGTCATTGATGTTCATAATAGTGTTGGAGTTCCAACTTCTGAAAACGGCTTTGCCATTCTTGAGCTTTCTGGAAAAATCAATAAGAGGGGAGAAGGGGGAGTGGACAAGGATATCTTAAGTTTCATGAATCAGGGGGAGGAAATCTTGGTGAGGGATCCACATGTTAAAGAATTTGAATGGCTTATGGCCAAAGGAGATGAGGGGTCGAACGAAAAGAGTGATGTGAGAATGATCAGAAATGCTAGAGAGTTTGAATGAAGCATGGGAAGAGGGAAAGAGTTAAGCCAGGTCTCATTGATAAGGGCTTTATCCAATTTGCAAGCGACTTGGTCAGGTTCGCTTCTTTGGTTGTGCCAAGTAAATTTGGATCCCAACCATCTAAGGTCATTCATGCCAATGACTTCATTGCAATCATTGAAGGCTTCAACAGAGAGGATCAACGGGGGAGCTGCCTTGCTTTTTATGAGAATATCTGACCACATTGAAATCGCCCCAAGGGAGGTCATTAAAAATGGGGGCAAAGGAACAGAGGTTGGTCCAGAGGGAAAGCCTATCAGGAGCCTTGTCGAGGGCATAGACGATAGAGAAGAAACAAGGGGGCAAACCAGAGAGGGAAGAGAGGGAAAGGTGGATGGATTGGGAGGAGGAAGCAACAAAGGTGACATGGATCAGGGGGGATTCTATAGAATCCAGATACGATCATTGGGGGAGTGACTATAATTGGAAAGGAAGGACCATGAAGGGTCAATGGAAGCGATGATATGAGGGCATTAGGCTTGAGGACTCTGGTCTCAAAGAGACAACAGAGGGCGGCTTTTGAGGACCTGATGCGGGATCAAATAACAGCATGCTTGGCAGAGGAGTTGAGGCCTCTGACATTCCAGATGATCCAAGGAATCATCTAGAATGGGATGAAGAGGGCTTCGAGAGCTCCGAAGAGCTAGAAGGAGGCTTGGAAGGGGTAGGGAGGGGCTTCTGCCTAAGCCTATGATGATATTCCTTAATGGGGGGGGGGGGGGAAGGCTGAGAGGCTTTGGGGAGCATAGCCTTATCAATTCCTATAGAGAGAAGTGGATCTGGAGGATTTCTTCTTCCTTAAGGGGGGACAAGAGTGGGGGAAGTCATTGTAGGAGGCTCAGAGGGAGCGATAACCAAATGGGTAGGAGCATTCCCGGAACCTAGGGAATCGACAGTGGCATCGGGGCCTGGCAGAAGCCAGGAGCAGAGTCATTCACAGTAGCAAGACCTGGTGGAAGGCCAGGGCAGGTATCACTAGAGGCAGCAGGGCCTTGCGGAAGGCCACTGCAAGTGGCTTCAGGGTAGGCAGAGCCTGACGTGAGGCTAGGGCAGGGATGGTTGGTGGGAGCATGGTCTTGCGTTGCAGCGCAGGCACCTTCTGAGGCGACTCGACAACAGACAGCTTTAGTGGATTGAAAACCAAAGGGGGGATGAGAGGTCAGGGGCAAGCAGGTCGGAGATGATGCCTTCCGAGGTGGTTGCAGCAGTAGCAGAGTCAAAAGGATCTGGCGATAGGCCAAGGGTAAGCCCAGGAGGGTGGGCTCCGGCAGAGGGCAAGGGATCAACAAAACTAAGATCGGCGGGACGCAGAGGAGCAGAGACGTTGATCGAAGAACCGATGTTTACGCCTTTCCAAGGCTGTAGAAGCTGTGGAGAACCTGATGGGAGGTCCAGAATAGGACCAGGGAGGCGAGTGGAAGGAGACGAAGAAATAGGTCTTGTGACCAAATATTTTACAATTGTGCATAAGGGAGGCATCCATTCATAATGTATGACTTGGGAGAAAGAGAATCTATCTTCGTCGTGTATGGCAACCAAGGAAGGAGTAACATCTGCTGAGAGCTCGACACAAATTTTTGCGAAGGCCAGGCGATCTTGGATCCGTGTTCTGTGATCAGAATACAAAGGCTAGCCAATGACTCAGCCTATTATGCTAAGCCCTTGGGCACACCAGTAGTAGAGGGGAAGATTGGACATGGAGATCTAGACCATAATAGCGTTGATATCAACTTTACTGAGGGATAGATGCTGGTCCCATTGTTTGAGAAATATAGGTGTTTTTGCCAACAAGCCAAGGACCACCTTCCAAGGCCGCATTCTTTTCTTCGTTTGAGATATTAAAAATGAAAATGCCATTATCAAGGAGGAACATTTGCAGCATGCCAGAAGAATTGCAGAGAGAGAGAGGACTTCATGATTGGAAAGAGGGGGTTTGCTTCTGAGGAAATGCCCAATGAGAGTTTTTCCATTTGGCAATTTCGGAGTCGAGCATTCCCACAGGGCTGAATCCCACCAGCGACTCATTGATGAGAGTAGGGGGGATGAAGTTCAAGGGAAGGCCAACATGGGATGGGTGGTAGTTGGAAGAAACCACAGTTTTCCAGGATTTTGGAGGGTTGGTAGGAGAGGAGGAAGAGGGGTGTCTGGAAGGAGAGGAAGGGGAGTGAGCAGTTCCCAGAATGGAAGGGGCTGCAGATGAAAGAGGTTGAAGTGGAGAGTTTCTGATGGTGGGAACCGACATAGGAGGAAGGGACATGGTAGGTTCTAGGGGGTGCATGGGGGCCATATGTTTTATCTTACGAAGCAGCGCTGATAAGTGAAATCCAAACTTAGTTAGGCAAAATGTATTGTTCTGAGCTATATTTAGATTCAGGCTCCAATTCATGTTTCTTCAACCAATACTTCTAATTCACGTATAATATTTTGTAATTCCTTACATAAGGATTCAGAAAATACTAGATCTCTCCCACACAGGAAAAATGTTGATAAAACTCCAAGATGGAATTTTCTTTGAACCAATCTTTTCTCTCTCTCTCTCTCATTATTATTCACGAAAGAAAAGAAAATTTCTTATTTCCCTTATTTTTAAGTATTTGTGCCTATGTTGCAGAGGCTCTGTGATAATGATCCTGGGGTCATGGGTGCAACACTCTGCCCTCTTTTTGATCTTGTCGCTACTGATGCAAATTCTTACAAGGATTTAGTTATCGGCTTCGTAAGCATTCTTAAGCAAGTAGCAGAACACAGATTGCCGAAGAGTTATGATTACCATCAGATGCCAGCCCCATTCATTCAGGTAATTACTACACATCAATTATGTTTCAGTCAATGAAATTTTGCAGAGGCCTGCAGTGCCAGGAGAGTCTCGTGCACTGGATATGCTTTTTTGTTTTTTTTGGTTGGCTGAATTCACAAGCAATTTCCAGCTAGTTTCTCTACAAGGCAGACATTGTTATTGTAAGCATAGTACATCTTCTTTAGAAACATATATTCTATGATTCACTGACTGCAGAGGAAAAATCACAGAATGCCTTTTTCCCCTGCCTCTCACAAGTTACCCCACCATTTCTCTTCCTTCAAGGTGCTTGCTGCAGGTTGGTGGTAGTGGATGCTGATAGAAAACAAAAAATCCTACGTAAAAATATAGGAAGCTTGCTAGCATTTCAATTGGTTGGAAGAAATAGGAAACTTTCTATAGTATAGACTGATTTAATAAATTATCGTAAATATTTGTTTTAAAAACTGTGCACCTTGCATACCTCAGGTAAGTGCTTTCCCTTGCACCTTGCACCTCATTGACATGGTACAAGGCATGAGGCAATGAGGCGTAAGGCTGCTCCTCCTCACCTGATGTGCAAGGTGCTGCCTCAAACATTGTAATGCAGAATCGATCTCGAACCAGTGAAGAGCTAGTGAGAGATCAATCACCACAAGATCAAAATATGGGACAGACATAAATCAATAATGGATTTTTTTTTTTTCAACTCTGTTTTTATTAATTTAATTATTTTTACATATAAAAGAAGAAGGATATAACCAAGGCTTTACTGCCAGGCCTGCGGGTGGAATCACTACCATATCTTACGTACTGAACCACCAATCAGGCTCTTGGAATCACCACCAAGAGGGTGGAACTGCATCACCACAGTACAAAAGGACAGCGTCACCACTGCACTAACAGGGCTGAAGCTAAAACTCGCTTTGTTTTTCAACTGTTGGGTCTAAGCCCTTTTTCATTTATTTATTACTTCATAGAAACCAACAAAATAGGATCCTTGTAGCAGACCCTATTTAGTTGGGATAAGGCTGAGCTGTTGTTATTGGATTCATGTAGCCGACCCCATTCAATTGGTATAAGGTTATGATTGTTGTTGTTGTTGTTGTACGGCTGAGCTGTTGTTGTTATAGAAACCGACAAAGAAAACCTCTAGTATGGTAGGAGGATCCCTTACAACTTAAGTCTTCCTTCAAAATAGAAACTGCCTAGAACATTACAATATAGAAACTATGGATGGATTGTAGCATATCTATCCAACCCTACAAAATAGAAAGTAAGAAGCTATGAAGTGAAACCTACAATCCCTATAGTAGCTGGAATTTCTTTAACAGAATATTCCCCACTTATCTTCTCTAGATCTTCTAGAATATCCTCCAATTCTCCTTCCTATGACCTGCATCACATTGCAAATATGGAACTGTGCAAAGACATCATAGTTTAAAGTCTTGAGACTTATTTTAACCTTGGACTTGCCAGAACTGTGCACATCAAACCCTAACTTGACCTGCACTAGATTGTAACCCATGTGCCTGACTTTGGTAGAGACACCAAGAAAGTGTATACAAACTGCAAAGACAGCCTAGCTAGTGCCTAGCTCTCCCCCTTGGACTTGTGGCTAGGCTTTAGAACTCCATCACTGTTTCATCAATGAGAAGAATAATTTGGAGGATTCCTTTTTTTCTTTTGGGATATTTGGAAATATCTTTATTGGAGAATCTTTAATGAGGTCTCATCATTATCATAGAAGTGTATTGATGTGAAGACATGAGATACCCACCCTCTTTAGTGTGGGCTGCTTAGAAGGGGTTGGATTTGGGGCCTTGTACAGTTTAGTGAGGCATGGTGTATTCTTTAAGTTGGGTGTTTCAAAGTTTCATAATATCACAAATTATCTGGAATAGGATCCTGAATCCTAAACTCCTCTTGGTTGTAATAATCCAAGTAATTGCAAACAGAAATCTTAGGATGCCATTTTAATTTTTATTCGTTGATTACTTTCTTTTTTTTTTTTTTTTCCCCCAAAATATCTTCAAATTGCTGATTTCATAACCAAAGACTTATATAAATCTAGAGATAGGAAATGGTCTAATCTCAATTACTCACTTATTGAAGCCTCATTCCTACTTGTTCATCCATGCTGCATTACCAATTCAACAAATTCACCTGTTTAAGTGTTCGGAAGCAGATTCCTTTATTACTGAACTCTCAGAACCGTAAATGTCTATTGCTGCAGTGTGCTGTTTGGTTTCTTTTCTCTATGGCTGCGACAAGGTGCCGCTCCAGTTAAATGCTTCAAGCATTAACAAGGATGCACCTTACATGGTTATTCATACATCGGTTTCACTTTGTATCTTGCAGATCAGATTGTTGAAAATTTTGGCATTGCTGGGTAATGGTGACAAACAAGCAAGTGAACACATGTTTACTGTTCTGGGTGACATATTTAGGAAGTGTGATCCATCAAGCAACATAGGGAATGCTGTTCTATATGAGTGCATCTGTTGTGTTTCCTCCATACATTCTAGCCCCAAATTGCTAGAATCTGCTGCAGAAGTAACTTCTCGATTTCTGAAGGTTTGCTACCCACTGTTTGCACTTGGTTTTTATGAAACATCAAAATTATTATTTTGTATGTGTGTTAGCTGTCTTTCTTATAATAACACCATGTTTAATACATTTTTTTCTAACTTGAGCAGAGTGATAGTCATAATCTAAAGTATATGGGCATTGATGCCCTAGGTAGACTTATAAAAATAAACCCAGAGATTGCTGAGGAGCACCAGCTTGCTGTGATCGACTGCTTGGAGGTGAGAGACTAATACAATTCTATTAATCTGATGTCGTGTTAGGGACTAGAAAGGCATTGGCATTCCATGTAGGTCCTCATTGGTAGTGGCTGTAACGCTTTCCTTTCTACATATGATTTTATTCTAATTCCTTGCTTGTATTGCATTCTGTACCACAATTTATGATGTCACTGGAGGCTCAGGCCTTCTGCAAAGTCCTCTGTATGGAATTTCATTTGGTGAATTTAATAAGATGTTCCATGTTTGGACCTGTGGCGTATAACTTCTGAAGGAGGCTTTGTGTATGGCTTCAAGGGAGACACTTGTTTTTTTTTTTTTTTTTTAACTCTGATTTTGTTTCCTCTTCCATTCTTTGGCCTTGGGTCAGCTACAAATATGGCATCAAATAGAGTTCATTGGTGAGGCAGGATTTGGGATCTGTGTAGCTGACCCCATTTAGTTGGGATAAGAGGCAGAGCTGAGTTGGGGGAGGGTGGTGTTGGTTCTCTTTTCATGAAAAAACTATAAATATTTGAGAAATGCTAAGAGGTCCACCGGGTCAGCTACCTGGATGATCCCTGCTTGTGATTGGACTACCTCATTATGTGCCATAGTTCAAAAAATCGGGTTTCCGTCTTGTTTCGGCCAGATCGAAATCTGAAATTTTGTCCGAAATGTTGCTTAAACAGAGCCTTTTTGCCTGTGAGTTTTGGAATGTCTATATAAACATATGTAAACCTTTATATTGCAAGAAAGGTCACACAAAGTAATGGTTTGAATTTGAAAAGGAAAGTAAAACAAGTAAATTATGCACCATGAATGAAGAAACATAATATTTATTAATTATGAAATAGTACAACATACATGTAATATACGCTCATGGAGACTGAAGTCCCAACAATTCAATGCTGTGTGGTGATACATGAGTACAAAGTGGACCCCCTCAGGCCATCCTAATGGCTAATGCCTCAAAATTACATGGAGGATCGAGCTCACTTATGGAATGATGGTGCCAATGCCAATTTCCCTCCGATTGTATGACAAATGCAGGGCACATCATAGTGTGCTAGAAGAAATGCTCGAAGTCCTCCACGATTGCCCTGTAAATGGCCTCATCTACACACTAGAGGTAACCTATCCTAGGCATGGTTTAAAGTATCTTCGATACCGATACGATACGTATCTTAAATTTATCCAATTGATACGATACACACCGATACGATACATAGAATTTTTAAAATCCTTTCGTATCGATATATATCCTACAATATATACCGATATGCACCAATACACTATTGATACGTACTGATACTCTATGAAAAATATAAAATCGAGGTGAAATATATATTTCGGTATGTATCGGTAAGTATCGGTGAGTATTTGTATGTATCGATGAGTATCGGTATGTATCGATCAGTACGTATTGGTGATTATCGATATATACCAATACAGTGCACTACGGTCATATAATGGCTAAGATGGGTATTTTTTTAGAAAACATGATTTTTTGAGAGGTTTTTGTTCCAAAGTTACTGCCAGCCATATTTCTCTCTAACTAAAGTGGAAATCAAGGTTGAGAACAAGGATTTTACATTTATGGGACAATTACAAACCTTGAATTCTTAGGGCCCGTTTGATAACGTTTCTGCCGTTTCTGTTTCAAGAAACGGTAGAAACATAAATTTTCGTTTCTAGAAACAGAAACGGAATTGAAGGTGTTTGATAAGTCATGTTTTTAGAAGTTGATAATAACCAATGAAAAAATGGCCACAAGTCGTTTCCAGAAACGGCGAAACAAGTTGAACTTGTTTCGCCTGGGTCGTTTCTTGAACCATAAATAAGTATAAATTTCTATTTCTATTTCTGAAAATAAGTGAAACGAAACAGTTTATCAAACACTTTTTGCTCTGTTTCTACTGTTTTTGGAAACAGAAACGGCAAAAACGCGGTATAAATTTAGTGTTTATGCATAATACATGTTATCAATAGCTTTTTTTAACAAATTTTTTATGCAAAAGTGTTTAAAAAGGTGTTTCATATCTATTCATGTGCGTATCTTTAGCGTATCTTAGCGTGTCTCCGATACGATACGATACCCTCCGATACGTATCTTAATTTTGGTCGACCGATACGGTGACCGATACCGATACTTTAATCCTTGAATTCCTAGGTACAGCGAACCAGCCACTTAGCCACTATGACTTGATGCAAGCCATTCAGACATTGGATGGTTGTCTTCAGAGATCTTTTGGACACTTTCAGCCCTATCGGTTGATACTTTCCAACAGGCTGGCCATATCAGAAGGCCTTGGCTCACTGATAGCCATAGCTCAAATTACCTCTTGATGGGTTTACAATAGCCTAGGTGACTAGGATCTGAAATGCAATTGTATCCAGAATCACAGTGAAGAAAATAAAGAACCAGAATCCCATATTCCTACTTTCTCTCCGTTATTGTAAAGAAAGAGGGCTGGTGTCATATTTGACACAAGTCATTACCCCATCCAACAGTAAGGAATGGTTGTATTAGAAACAAAGTGGAGGTCACTCCAATTCAGGACAAGTTCCGCGAGAGCCGGTTGAAATGGTATGACCACGTTCAATGGAAACCTATGGATGCCCCAACAAGGAAAAGCGGCCGGATTCATATAGAGAGTTTCAGAAGAGGTAGGGAGAGACCTAAAATGGCTATTAACAAAGTGGTTAGGAAAGATATGCAAAAGGTATGGTTGTATTCTAGTATGACCACATATAGACCACTGTGGAGGACAAAGATCCACATAGCCAACCCCTTGTAGGGGATGTTCCTGGGATGTTGTTCTATTTTACTGCTAAGACTTATTTCTTTTACGCCTTTTAGTTCTGTGTACACTTCTTTTATTCTGTTTTTCTTTTACTTTGATATGTATTGGATCCATGTAGCCGACCCCATTAAGTTGGGATAAGGTTATGGTTGTTGTTGTTGTAAAGTGACCTATTACCAAAAAATAAAAACCATTGGAGCAAATGCCAACACATGTGCGGCCCAATACAAGGCTTATTTCTAGTAAAATAAGCCCAATTCTGTGTTTTATCTACATCAGGATTCCTATTTTAATTTTGTCATGGGGCTCATTAAGGAATAAGCAAATAGAATGAATTATGATGTAGATATATCTAATGGACATATTTATTTTTTGTTTTTGTGTTATTTACGTGTTGATTAAAAAATGTTTACTTATCTTTCTGAATATTGGACATTTTCTAGTGGCATTCATCAAACGCTGTACAATGTAAATGTTGTTAACTTTTTGCAGTTGAAAATACCCATTTTTCATGTTCATACTAGCCAGAAGAAATTGTTTTTAGGCTAATCCAATCTTTCCTGATGCAGGATCCAGATGATACCTTGAAGAGGAAGACTTTTGAACTGCTTTATAAAATGACCAAGCCTTCTAATGTGGAAGTGATAGCTGATCGCATGATTGATTACATGATAAGCATTAATGATAATCACTACAAAACAGAAATAGCATCTCGATGTGTTGAACTTGCAGAGCAGTTTGCCCCTAGTAACCAATGGTTTATTCAGGTGTTTTACTGCTTTTGCTGCTCCTGCTCGTTCATTTGTTTAGATCATGGTTTGTTTCTATAGGCATCTAACATGTTTTCTTCCCAGACCATGAATAAGGTCTTTGAGCATGCAGGTGATCTTGTCAATGTTAAGGTGGCACATAATTTAATGCGGCTAATTGCTGAAGGATTTGGGGGCGATGACGAAGGTGCAGATAGTCAACTGAGATCCTCTGCTGTATGTAAATCCACTTGATTCATCTAGGCACCAAATGATTTACTTTTTGCTACCATAAGTCTTAAATCTGCATTGTGAGTTCCTACGCTTTGGTTGCCTAGATGCCTGTCTCGTGACAAGCACCTGGCCACTGCCTTAGCTTGCATTGGCGTCTTGACAACTACGCATAAAAGATTGATAACTTTGTCTTACTATCACCAAGGTTTCAAAATTTAGCAAAAGTTAAAAAGAGATTTTTTTGAACTTCAAGCTGTCCAAAATTCTCACTATATCTCATAGGACTAAGATTGGTGCAAAACCAGGGTCTGGAACCCGGCTTACCACCCTTAACATGGCTTGTCACCAATACTCAAGTTCCAGCACTCTACGCTTCTAAGTTCCCTATATGATCACACACTTAATGGTGATTTTGGTTGTAAGATATCTAAGGTGAAATTAGTTTGAGCTGGAATTTCCTGTTGCAAAATTGTATGAGGTACCTACATCCATATATCCCGCTGTCTACTTTTTTCTCCCCTGAGGTGTTCGTAAGCATTTTGTTCGTCTACTTGCTTCTGAGCCCCATCCTCATCCATTCGTTTGGACTGCTATATCAGTATTGATTTCTCATCTAACAACCTAAAATTAAGTGCTGTCCTTGCCTAAGCTTACACTTTAGCTGCCAAATGTTGGACCTTGATGCAGTAGCATTATCGTGGCTGCACCGGCATGACCCAGAAATATTGAAAATCTATTTCTTCTATTTTTTGTCATTATAAACTAAAATCTATCTTTTGTGGCTTAGAATCGTGTATTTCCTGCTCTTATTAGTTAATTATAGGACTCTATAACCGAGAATTGTAAAAGCCCTAATACTATTATTTAAACGATTTTCAAATTTTTGTTATCTAACTCGTGCATTTTTTTTTGGTACAGGTAGAGTCATATCTACGCATTATTGGAGAGCCAAAACTGCCGTCTTTGTTTCTGCAAGTACTTGATTTTGTTTTGTTTAAGTTTCATTTTAGTCCCCCTTTACTTACATGAAAGCAACTCCACAAGCATACTTCTTTGTCCATTCTGTTAATGGTACTGAGTCACAGGTAATTTGTTGGGTCTTGGGTGAATACGGAACTGCAGACGGAATGTTTTCTGCTTCCTATGTCACTGGGAAGTTATGTGATGTGGCAGAGGCACATCCAAGTGATGACAATGTCAAGGTATATTTTAACTTTTCTGAGATCTCTATATGTTGTACTTCTCTTTGTTTTTAAAATTGCTTCTCTTATTCTTCTTGTATTTTATTTTATTTTATTTTTTTGTTTGGGGGGGGGGGG